>NC_016089.4:16451473-16548316 GCF_000004515.6 Glycine max
GAAGAAGAAGAAGAAAGAAGAGAAAAACGAGGCTGAGGTGCTACAGAATTACGACCATAATCGACTTCTACTTCGTTCTTCGTTCGTTATCCAGTTAGTTTTTGTTTTAAGAATTTCAATGCGATCTATGGACCCTTAGAGGTCTTGTTTCTTGTTTTGTGCATGTTCATCTCCTTCTTCTATCATCAGTAATCTCATTTTCTTCTTGTAAAGTAAGTTTTAACCGATCAAGAGTGTCACAAGTTATCTTTAAAAAAGATTGAAGGTTAATAAGCAAAACCCAAAGAAAACCAACTCATAAAATTCTTCATTTCATCAAATATTGTTTGAGATCATTTCAAGGTCTACCGCCTTAACGACTCTCTCCTCTTTTCAAATTTAAAAGATCGTTTCAAGGTCCAACGCCTAAAATGACTTTTATTCGCAATTAAAGTCAATCTTTCAAAAAATATAAAGTCAATGTAACACACAAACTTTCAAACATAATGAACTACGTAGGTCTGAGTTTCTCATCGCATTCGTGGATACGTAGGAGCAAGGGTAGTTCCTCATTGCATATTGAAGTAAACAATGCCCTTGTAACGGACGCGTGGGGTGCTATCGCAACCTACCCTTTTGCAGGAGGGCGACGCGAGGGCTCACAGGTGCGTCTTCCATGGGAGGAAAATGCGTGGAGTCGCCACCAACGTTTATTGAAAGGAAAACGTTAGAAAAACCAAAGGAAACCGGTCATGAAGAATATTTCAGATTCGGGAGTTGTATTTACGTTTGAGGAAGGTATTAGCACCTATCACGTTTGTCCCAACTGACAACAGCCTTAAATTAGAATTGTGTGAAATTGGGTATCTAAACTTTTATTTCTTTTTTTATTTTGAGGTCGACAAAAACGGGGCTCTTGCTCTTACGTACCCTCCATCGAAGAGGAAATCAGACCTATGTAGTTCTTTCAAAAGGGCGAATCAAGCGATTCTTTTTACTTGGAAGGTGGTCCTTTTAAGGCGTTGGACCTTAAAATGATCCATTTTTACTTGGTGAGAAAATCTGAGGCATTGAACCTTAAAATCCTTTTTAGTGATTTTTTGCGGACGAGCTTGACTTTGCGAGTTGATTTTAGCCTTTGTTTCACTTTAGTTATTAGTCAATTCGATTAAGACAGAGAAATCACAAAGAGAAACGTCTGATTGATTTTTTTGGTTTATTTTACTAAAAGATATTTTTTGATTATTATATTATTATTTTACCTCTTGTTGGTTTCCAACGTGGTTACGGCATGACCGAACGGTCGAATTTCATTTTAACAGAAATTGACGGATATTACAATTCAAATGATCGGTGAAAATTTATTTTATTTTTTTATTAGGCGAGAAAATGACTTAAGCACGTCAAAAGGGGGTACGAAAAGTAAATGAAACGAAAATAAAAGTACGCGAAACAAATGAGGACCACCAAGGGTACATAGAATGAATTGAAAAGTTCGAGTTTGGAAACTTACCGGTTGAAAACCAAAGAATGACGAAGAACGAATGACGAACGACGAAGAACGGTTGAAAATCTTCGCGAAATCACCCACGGAAACGTTACGGAAGCGCCTCGGCTTGGATTTTTTTCACAGAAACAATTTTTCTCACTAATTTTAAGTGATCCCGAAATACCAGGAGGGCTGAACTCCTTTCTCCTTCATTCCTCCCCCTATTTATAGGAAAATAGGGGAGGAGCTTGCCACCTAGCTCGCCCAGGCGAGCCAAGTTGCTTCCTCCAGAAGCAACCGCCTTCTGGAGGAACATCCTGGAAGGCCCAAGTGGGCCTGGTTGCTATTTGCACCCTTTTTTTTTACTAAATACACCCCTTGCTTTTTTTGGTGATTCTTTTTCCATAACGTTATGAAACTTTACAAATTTTGTAATGATTCTTGTTTTCTTTCCGTAAGGTTACGGAACCTTACAGGTCACATAATTACTCCTCTTTTGGCTTTCGGAATGTTATGGAACCTCACGGATTGCGTAACAACGCTTCCTTTTGATTTTTGGCATGTTACGGAATCTCACGGATTGTGTAACAATGCTTCCTTTTGATCTCCGGCATGTCACGAAACTTCACGTATTGTGCAACAAAGGGTACCAAGCACCTCGAAGCGGTCAAACAAAGGTTACATGCCATAAAACAATGGTCCCCGGACGAAATTAGGGTATTACAGTTGCTCCTCTTTAGTTACCTTTTATCAGAGATAAGAGGAAAGCAAAGATAAAACACTGATTTCGTCCGTCTTCGCCCTCTCCGTGATTAGTCTATGACGACTCCTGTCTCTCCTTCTTCTTTATCTGCACAACACAAAACAAACACAAACAAAAAACACCATTAACATAATATATATACATATACACATGTTTGGCGAAGGAATCGATCGGGAAAATAACAAAAACCATATTTTCCAGTCACCGGAGGCTCCACACTTGATAACGGAGGATGCATGAACAGCACTAGGCAATCAATTCATGGGGCTCCGAATAGGATGGTGGAGGATACACGAACAGCGCTAGGCAATCAATTCGTGGGGCTCCGAACTCGATGGTGGAGGATACATGAATGAAAATCAATTCATGGGGCTCCGGGTAAGATTCATTGGTGGATGATGCACGAACAGCGCTAGGCAATCAATTTGTGGGGCTCCGGACTCGATGGTGGAGGATACATGAATGGCAATCAATTCATGGGGCTCCGGACTTGATGGTGGAGGACGCACGAACAGCGCTAGGCAATCAATTCGTGGGGCTCTAGACTCGATGGTGGAGGATGCATGAATGACAATCAATTCATGGGGCTCCGGATAAGATTTGAGGGTGGAGGATAGACGAACAGCGCTAGGCAATCAATTCGTGGGGCTCCAGACTCGATGGTGGAGGATGCATGAATGACAATCAATTCATGGGGCTCCAAATAAGATTTGAGGGTGGAGGATAGACGAACAACGCTAGGCAATCAATTCGTGGGGCTCCAGACTCGATGGTGGAGGATGCATGAATAACAATCAATTCATGGGGCTCCGGATAAGATTTGAGGGTGGAGGATAGACGAACAACGCTAGGCAATCAATTCATGGGGCTCCAGAATCGATGGTGGAGGATGCATGAATGACAATCAATTCATGGGGCTCCAGATAAGATTTGAGGGTGGAGGATAGATGAACAACGCTAGGAAATTAATTCGTGGGGCTCCAGACTCGATGGTGGAGGATGAATGAATTACAATCAATTCATGGGGCTCCGGAATTATTCTATTTTCCTTCAATCTTTTCCTTTTTTACTTTCTTTTGATCGAGAATCCTTCTTTTCCTTTTCTTTTCTTTCTTTTCATTCCTTCTTTTTCTTTCTTTTCATTTTCTTCCGATCTTTGATTTTGAATTCGGATTTTAGCATTCGTTATTCGCTCTCCCTTGAGGAGATTCTGCTATGCTCTTCTTTGGGGGAAAGGGTGAGGATTCTCTTCATGGGCCAAGGTTCAAGGTAGCTTAAGGTTGGGTCTCAATATGGTCTTTTCACCGCATGTGCCCGATTTTGATATTTGGGGCAAAACAAATTCGTGTGTCAAGGTGTCGGTTCTGGGTTGAACTCCGATATTATTTCCACGAGGCGCGCATAACAATGATGATTTGGAAACAACACACAAAATTATTCATGCATACGGCTAGGTGGGTACTCAAGCATCCATTTTATGGCATTGTGATACTAAGGCTTGGGAATTACTCAAGTAGACCCAATATTTCCAAATTATGTTCTTTTATCGGCTCAACGAATCCATCCATTCTTATCTCGGTTATTTTGGAAAATAAACTCTTAGTGTCAGTCTCTTGTTTCAAAAAGATATGTTTGCTCTCTATGAATGATTTATGCTTCCTATGACCATAACATGCCGACCTTCGAGGTCTTTCTTTCTCTTTTCTTTTTGTTTCATTTTTCTATGTTTGCAAAAACTATACATCCATCGCTATCTATGAGAAAAGCTTTTCTTTGTACACCTACATTCCTATACACGACAAACTTTTTCTGTATACACACGCATTAAAAACTCTTTCCCTTTATATCCACATGGTATATATAAAAACTCTATTTCTGTTCAAAGATTTCTTTTTCCTTTTTCAACATACACTCGTGGTTTTATACCAAAATTTCTTTATATACACTCATTGCTCACACACAAGAACTTCTTTTCACACATTATTTATACACACACAAAATATTTCCATACACTTTTTTACATACAAAAACTCTTTTCTTTTCTTTATAGATACGACATTTGTTCACAACGCCTCTTTCTTTTTCTATTCATGATTTTGTTCGTTTTATTTTAGGACGACGTTCCTATTCATGATTTTGTTCATTGTATTTTCATGTTTTTTTTGTCATGGGGGTGAGCTTAGCTATTATGGGGGGTGTGTAGCTAAGTTCTAGCTTCTCATCTCAAGGAGGTGAGCTTAGCTATTAGAGAGGTATGTGTAGCTAAGCTCTAGCTTCTTTAGGAATCTTCTTAAGGAAGCTTCTCAAGGAGGTGAGCTTAGTTATGAGAGGGGTGTGTGTAGCTAAGCTCTAGCTTCTCAAGGAAGTTTTCTCAAAGAAGTTTCTCAAGGAAGTTTTCTTAAGAAAGCTTCTCAAGGAAGCTACCTAGTCTATAAATAGAAGCATGTGTAACACTTGTTGTAACTTTGATGAATGAAAGTCTTATGAGACACACTTCAAAGTTCCACTTCTCTCCCTCTTTTATTCCTTCAATTTCGTGCCGCCCCCTTCTCTCTTTCTTTTCCTCCATTGAAGCATCATCTCCAAGCTTCTTATCCAAGGCTCATCTTGGTGGTGAAGCTCCTTCTTCCATGGCTTATTCCTTAATGGATGGCGCCTCCTCTCACCTCTTCTCCTTTGTCTTCCGCTGCATTCCATGGTGGAAAATCACCATTAGAGGACCTCATTGAAGCTCCAAGATCCATCCTCCATAGAAGCTCCACAAGCAAGCTTCCATCAAGCGGTATCAGAGCAAGAAATTAAAAAACGGTCCTCAATTTTGGTGGTTGTTCTCTCTTTGGTGATTCACTCAATTTGGAGTGTTTCTTAGTCCAATAGCTCTTAAGGTGGTTAGCCCCTTACTTCTTGACTCAGATTCTTCAAGGGATGACACCAATCCTCCTTTCCAATTCCCTATATGGCAACTCACAAACAAGGAAACAAAGAGACAAGCAATAAAGAAACTTTCCCTCTTAGACAACCTCCACATTTTCTCTTTTGTAAAAAGGCACTTGCTAGCATTGCCACACCTCTTGGGCTTGAGTTTATTCCTCAAGTAAAGAAGTTGTTGGATGAGGGTTTGGTTCACAAGAGCTTAAATCCTTGTGCTTTGTTGGTGCTCAAAATAGGTATTATTAGGCACCAAGTCCCTAAAATAGGTGGTATGATGAATGTTTTGAGTGGTGCAACCCTCTTTTGTAAAATCACTCGTACACCTAACATCTTCATGGTGTGTGTACATAGGGACCCATTAGGTAGGTTTGTTCTTATTTTTAGTTTCAATACAAACTTAGGTACTCATATGGGACACCTTAGGTTTGTCATACTTTTTTATAGGAATAATCAATATGAAAATACATAAAAAGGTATGTTTTATTGCGTTACTTTTCTTAATTTTTCAAATAGTGATCAAGGGGTTCCCATGAACCCTAAGAGAATAAAGGTCATTCCTGAGTGGCCCACTCCACCAAGTATAAGAAAAATTTCGGGCTTCCATGACTTAACAAACTTTTACAAAAGGTTTGTCCCATATTTTTCTGTACTTGTAGCACCACTCATTGAGTTGGTGAGAAACCATGTTCCTTCATGGGAAGATGCCCAGGAAATGGGTTTTCAGACCTTACCTTACTTCAACATACCAAACACCACTAATACATATGTTTTTGTTCTTTTTACAGGTGTTGAGAGAAGGAGCCCAGAGTATGAAGAACCTCGGGATTTGAGGTCAAATCCTTTCCAAGGTGGAGGGAATGATGCAATCCTATCCCGCAAGGGCATTGAATAGAAGACTCCAAGTAGATTGGGCTAGAGATCCAAGGGAAGGCCCTAGGGTTCTCATGAGCCTTAGGGTAGATTTCGAGCCCATGGGCTAAGTATGAGCCCGCTTATCTTTGTAAATATTAGAATAGGTTTTTCCTTCGTCTGGGCCTTGTATTTTGGCCATTCTAGTAGTACAGGGTTTTAGCCTTGTATTTCGGGGCATTTTGAGTAGTCTTTGTAGTAAGGACTTTTTTTTTTTGTATTTTCATGTTTTTTTTGTCATGGGGGTGAGCTTAGCTATTATGGGGGGTGTGTAGCTAAGTTCTAGCTTCTCATCTCAAGGAGGTGAGCTTAGCTATTAGAGAGGTATGTGTAGCTAAGCTCTAGCTTCTTTAGGAATCTTCTTAAGGAAGCTTCTCAAGGAGGTGAGCTTAGTTATGAGAGGGGTGTGTGTAGCTAAGCTCTAGCTTCTCAAGGAAGTTTTCTCAAAGAAGCTTCTCAAGGAAGTTTTCTCAAGAAAGCTTCTCAAGGAAGCTACCTAGTCTATAAATAGAAGCATGTGTAACACTTGTTGTAACTTTGATGAATGAAAGTCTTATGAGACACACTTCAAAGTTCCACTTCTCTCCCTCTTTTATTCCTTCAATTTCGTGCTCCCCCCTTCTCTCTTTCTTTTCCTCCATTGAAGCATCATCTCCAAGCTTCTTATCCAAGGCTCATCTTGGTGGTGAAGCTCCTTCTTCCATGGCTTATTCCTTAATGGATTGCGCCTCCTCTCACCTCTTCTCCTTTGTCTTCCGCTGCATTCCATGGTGGAAAATCACCATTAGAGGACCTCATTGAAGCTCAAAGATCCATCCTCCATAGAAGCTCCACAAGCAAGCTTCCATCAGTTGGGGGATAAAGGGGATGCCCCACATTAATTCCATGATACATATGCAACAATGATGATTAGGAAATTTTATGCAAAATTGGTCATGCATGTACCCATGCGGACACTCAAGCATCAAGTTTTTACGGCCATGTGACACTAGGGCTCAGGATTCTTTTTCCCTATTTTAAGTCAAACCAGTGTTTCTAAAATATGTTCTTTTATCAATTCATGCATTCATCCGAGTCCATTTTGGGTGTTCGGGAAAATTTTCATAGCATTCACCCTTCAGGTGTATTACACACATTTTTTTTCAAAAACTGGTTATGATCAGTGAAATTTTTTTTCAAAGAAAAGCTAGAAGTTATCTCTTTTCAAAAGCGTGCTGGCTTTTTAGTCAAAAGATATATTTTTTGTTTGTTTGTTTTTTTTTCTTAACAGCTTGTAAACTGGACACGGTTGATGCCCGAGATCACATCTTTTTTTTGAAAAAGGCGTGCGAACGAAAGTGCACAAGACCTACACATTTTTTTGAGGTATTTTGCTACCTAAACACGTGTATATTTTTGTGAGGTATTTTTGCTATATACATGCATATCCAAGGTATCTTGCTACCTAAACATACATATATATATTTTGAGGTATTTTTGCTATATACATGCATATCTAAGGTATTTTCACTACCTAAACACACATACATATATTTTGTGAGGTACTTTTGCTATATACATGCATATCTAAGGTATTTTCACTACCTAAACACACATACATATATTTTGTGAGGTATGACTACCTTACGAGCTTGTGCCTATTTTATTTAAATTCCTAGGATCATGAGCAACTAGGTGTGTCCTACTATGACTTGAGAAACAAAGGTGATCAAATAACAAGCATAAATTTAAAACATACTAGGTTGCCTCCTAGTAGCGCTTCTTTAACGTCTTAAGCTGGACGCGTGATGACTTGTCGGTCACGGACCTAGTACTTTTGCTTACCTTTGGCTTTGGACTTGGTCGCCTATTGGTCGACCATGTTTCGTAGGCAACATTCTAACTTTTTGTGGATGAGCTGAGGGGCTTTGGAGGTGGCGGCGGTGCGTCTGTTGCCCGCTGCCGTCCATCTCCAGGCTGATGTGGTGTCTCGCCATGTGCCTGCCTGGGGGCGCAATACTTCTTGATGAAAGCTCGATTAGTAGGGGGCCTGATGACTTTGCTGGGGGCGACAGGCACTTCGTAGAACTGACAAGGGCCCGTAATCAGAGCTGGAAACTCCAGGGCCTTATTGGACTTCTTCGGGTCCACTGGGTGTCTTGCGGGCGCGATCCCTGCAAACAATAGATGGTATCAGAAATCAGTTGAACCACATGCATACTTACCTATGTCATGATGGCGTGACCTTGCTTGGGGGAACGGGCACCCTGTAGGACTAACAGAGGCCCGTAACCAGAGCTGGAAACCCCAGGGCCTTGTTGGACTTCTCCGGGTCCACTGGGTGTCTTTGTGGTTGTGATTCCTACAAACAATAGATGGTATCAGAAATCAGTTGAACCATATGCATACTTACCTATGTCGGGACGACACAGACCAACTGATACTTCCACAGGGGGAGATCGGCATTGTGGTCGCTTGACGGAATGTTGCTAAGTAGCAACGTCATCCATATCTGTGTAAGAGTGGTCATATTGGTGCGCATGATCCGCACTCGTCTCTTTGCAGTGGCACGGGTGAAATCTTGCCCCGGTACGCATACGCACAGTTGGTCGCCCTCCAATATCAGGGGGTGGCCCAGGAACTGATAAAAGGAAATTACTGGCCCCTTAACCGGGAGCTCAAGTCTCGGTTAAGCATTTAAGGGTAGAGGACCTTAAATTCTCTTAAGATGTGGATATGGAGCCCACTGAAAGTGAGGACACGTAGCCCTCTAAAGGCGAGGGCGTGCAACCCTCTGAAGTTTAGGACGTGTCGCCCTTTGAAGGCGAGGGTGTGCAGCCCTCTGAAGGCGAGAGCGTGCAGTCCTCTAAAGTTCAGGACGTGTCGCCCTTTGAAGGCGAGGACGTGCAGCCCTCTGAAGGTGAGGACATGCAGTCCTCTAAAGGTGAGGTCGTGTAGCCCTCTGATGCCGAAGGCGTACAACCCTTTGAAGGCGAGGACATGTAGTCCTCTAAAGGCGAGGGCGTGTAGTCCTCTAATGGCGAGGGCGTGTAGCCCTCTAAGGGTGAGGGTACTAGTACCCAAGGGTCCACCCTTTTGAGAAAGCAAGAGATTGACTCATTGAGAGGGCCGGTCATCCCAAATTCCAAAAGATGGGACATTAGGTGTAGGACATCTATGCAGTTAACATGATTTTTAGGGATGCAGATGCATGCAACCTTTGTCGCGAAATTTGGTTAATGCGGACCTCATATGAAACAATGCAATGCAATGGAAAGTTGTACAATGTTCATGACATTCTTTCCCTATTTTATGATTTGATTTTTTCTTTTGGAAAACACAGATTGATTGTCCTTTTGAAAGAGGTGATAGTTCATGCAACCTTATCCTATCTTTTGCAAATCTCTCTGGGAACTCCCTCTGAGTGTATGTTCTGTTTGATTTAGTCACTTGACCATTTTGGAGTGACGGCAATGGATCCGTTTGACGTTTAATCAATCCATTGAAATTCCAGGGTTTGTCCCCCATTTTTTTTTGTATAAAAACATCGACGGGTGAGAACTTTTGATCTACCCCTATGTTCACTTGAGGCTCATGCACGATGCCCCTCATTGCCCCAGTGTAAGGCTTTGAGGTACCAATTGTTATCTTTCGTCATGACCTTGTAGCTGGGAACCTATTGGGTGAGAACTTCTAATCTGCCCTTAGGTTCGCTTGAGGTTTATGCATGGTGCCTTTTATTGCCCCAATGTAGGGCTCTAAGGTATCCATCGTTGTTTTGTTTTCACAACCTTTTAGTAAGGGAGAATGAAAGAAGCGATTGATTCTTGCAAAAAGAATTTTCCAAGGACGAGAAATGGTTGAAGGATTTTTTTTCAGTTGATGGATTAAGTCAAACGACTCCTATTCTTGATAACTCACAAAATTTCTGGAATGATAAAATGAGGTCACATGAATGTCTATATTTTTACTTGAAAACACAGCCAATCAAATGTTTTTTTTTTATTTTTACTTTGAAACTTATTTTTTCTTTACTTGTCATTTTACGACACCCTCACCAAATGTGTAGCATGAGTAATTTCTGATTGAACAGTCTTGGAAGTCCAAACTCAAGAGCACAGGTCGCTTAAGCAAACAGACTAATGGCTTGCACCCACATTCCGGTGAAAGTTGAATAAGCAAAGATGCGTTTGTGAGAGGATGAGGGACAAAGATATCAAATTTATCCATTTTATTTAGCATTGTAACTGTGGTTTATAATAATGGTATAAACTTGAAAAATCCTGATGAGTCATTAGAGACATCTAACAACAGCTTTTGAAATTGCCCCATGTGTGGCATCTCTTGTCAATGTCGGGACTTACACGCGATTCTCCTCAAATTTCAGCCAGCTAGCATCAATTAGACCTTGCACCTTACGCTTCAGGGCCCTACCATGCTCAATGGAACAGCCCAGGGCTTCTCCATGATAAGCACACGTTGCGTTCGAGTCGTATTCTCGGAGAAATGGAGGTTGATGAACCTTGGCTGGGGTTATGGCTACCATTGAATTATCAAGTAGATATGGGAGCAAGTCAGCATAGGACACCGGAATTGGGGTGAATTCTACAGGCTTTTTCGCTGCAAAATTCATTTCTTGGTTGGTGTTTTGGTTTGTGCTAAAGGTGGTGTTCGTCATTGGAAGTGCGGTAGATAGGCTTTGTGGTTGATTTAGGGATGGCCTTTGTGGATAACTGGGTGGTGGGTAAGGAGAAGGTTTGTTATTGGCTGAGTAATGACATTGTTGGGTTGGTGGGAAACTTGGTCGTATAGGAATGGCAGTCACAACATGGGTTTCTGCCTCATTCTCACCCTCTTCATTTGCCCCAGTTTTCTCATTCGTCCAAGCAAGATGATTAAATTTGCCTCTTTTCATACCTACTTTGATCCTTTCGTCGGTGAAAACTAAATCAGCAAAGCTTGAAGGTGTGTAGCCCACCATCTTTTGATAGTAGAATACTGGTAATGTGTCTACTATCATTGTTATCATTTCTTTCTCCGTCATTGAGGTGCCACTTGAGCTGCCAGGTCTCTCCACCTTTGGGCGTATTCTTTGAAAGATCCGTGCCCCTTTTTGCACATGTTCTGTAGTTGCATCCTATCCGGAACCATATCAAAATTGTACTGATACTGCCTAACGATGGCAACCATTAGGTCCTTCCAAGAATGGACTCGGGAAGGTTCCAAGTAAGCGTACCAGGTAACAGCTACCCCAGTAAGACTTTCTTGGACGAAATGTATCAACAGTTCCTCATCTTTTGTGTATGCCCCCATCTTTCGACAACATGTCTTTAGATGGTTCTTGGGGCAAGTAATCCCCTTGTACTTGTCAAAGTCCGGCACCTTGAACTTGGGAGGGGTGATGATATTGGGTACTAGGAACAACTCTTCTAGGTTAGCAAAGGCATAATCTTTATCTCCTTCAATGGCCCTGAGCCTTTCCTCTAGATGATCCAACTTTCCCATTTCTGCCATAGCATGGGGGTTTTTACTTGTTGTGGAATGAAAGAGGTGTAGTTGTGGGTGATACTGAGGGCCCTCCAAAGTGTTTTGCAGGGGTATACCACCAACTGCTTGCCCTTTAATGACATATCCAAGGCAAGGCTCGAAGTCGGCTAGATTGTGGAGGGAATTTAATGTGTCTCCCGCACGGTTTAAGAGACATGTATATGATGAGGTTGTCGGCTCTTAATGAGCATGGGAGTGGAGTTTATTGACATCCTAATTAGGAGTGTACGACACATTGGGTGGTGTATATGATAACGCATATGCATGATGATGCAATGACTCATGCAAAATGTGAGGCTGGAATATGATAACGGATGATTGCAGGAATGATATGTTCATTATGATGCCATGAAGAGATGTTTATGCGATGCATGATATGAATGCATTTACGGACACGAGAGCCCAAAAAATTATCTCTTCTTACTTGCGCATTTGGGGGCGTAGTGCCCCATGTGTGCAGTTTAAGAAGGTGATATGGATCTTCCGACTTCCCATGACAAAAGACGAGACCAATATACAACGCGTGCGTGGCGACATGATGTAGACGCGCAAAAGCATAACACGTGGATGCATAAAGTATGACAATATCCACAAATAATTACAAGCAAAGGCGTACATGACATTTAGGACTACATGCATGGCAGTGTTTAAAATGGCACGCAGCGTGTTTGCTCCGTGCCCCTATTTGGGCACCTATAGGATAATATCTAAGGGCTCTAATAACTACTCCCAACGATCCATATCTCACATGGCTGTTTTCTAGAGGTATCATCACTCAAGATAATAATGTTACGGCGGTATGAAATACCAGCGACAACACATTATAAAGAGAGAAAGCTCTAGACGAGGTTTCACTATTATCAAGCAAGTCGGAGACCTAGCATGACCATAGATTCACCTCCACTCCTTAGATTTCCATGAACCCAGGTATAGGGCCCCATTTTTACTCAAACCCATGGATGCTTAGAATGCGGTGTAAAAATGTGGAAAAGACAGCATTTATTATTTTTACACAGTTCAAGAAAAAGCGCACACACAAAGTTTCATAATTCCACACTTTCCTAAAATAGGCCTAACTCACAAAAACAGTCCTCAGTGGAGTCGCCAACTGTCGCAACCTACCCTTTTGCGGGCGAGCGAGGCGAGGCTCATGGGTGCGTCTCCCAATGGAGGAAAATGCGCGGAGTCGCCACCAACGTTTATTTGTGGAAAACGTCGGAAAAACCGAAGGAAGCCAGTCATGAAGAATATTCCAGATTTAGGAGTTGTATTTAAGTTTGAGGAAGGTATTAGCACCTCTCACGTTTGTCCCAAAGGACAACAGCCTTAAATTAGAATTGTGTGAAATTGTGTATCTAAACTTTTATTTTTTTTTATTTTGAGGTCGACAAAAGCGGGGCTCTTGCTCCTATGTACCCTCCATCGAAGAGGAAATCAGACCTATGTAGTTCTTTCAAAAGGGTGAATCAAACAATTCTTTTTACTTGGAAGGTGGTCCTTTTAAGGCGTTGGACCTTAAAATGATCCATTTTTACTTGGTGAGAAAAACTGAGGTATTGAACCTTAAAATCCTTTTTAGTGATTTTTTGCGGACGAGCTTGACTTTGCGAGTTGATTTTAGCCTTAGTTTCACTTTAGTTATTAGTCAATTCGATTAAGACAGAGAAATCCCAAAGAGAAACGTCCGATTGATTTTTTTGGTTTATTTTACTAAAAGATATTTTTTGATTATTATATTATTATTTTACCTCTTTTTGGTTTCCAACGTGGTTACGGCATAACCGAACGGTCGGATTTCATTTTAACAGAAATTAATGGATATTACAATTCAAATGATCGGTGGAAATTTATTTTATTTTTTGATTAGGCGAGAAAATGACTCAAGTAAATGACTAAAGCACGTCAAAAGGGGGTACGGAAAGTAAATGAAACAAAAATAAAAGTACGCGAAACAAATGGGGACCACCAAGGGTACATAGAATGAATTGAAAAGTTCGATTTCGGGAACTTACCGGTTGAAGACCGAAGAACGACGAAGAACGAACGACGAACGGCGAAGAATGGTTGAAATCTTCGCGAAATCACCCACGGAAACGTTACGGAAGCGCCTCGGCTTAGATTTTCTTCACGGAAACAATTTTTCTCACTAATTTTAAGTGATCCCGAAATACCAGGAGGGCTGAACTCCTTTCTCCTTCACTCCTCCCCCTATTTATAGGAAAATAGGGGAGGACTTGCCACATAGCTCGCCCAGGCGAGCCAGGTTGCTTCCTCCAGAAGCAACCGCCTTTTGGAGGAACATCCTGGAAGGCCCAAGTGGGCCTGGTTGCTATTTGCACCCCCTTTTTTACTAAATACACCCCTTGCTTTTTTTGGTGATTCTTTTTCCGTAACATTACGAAACATTACGAATTTCGTAACGATACTTGTTTTCTTTCCGTAAGGCTACGAAACCTTACGTGTCACGTAATTACTCTTTTTTTGGCTTTCGGAATGTTACGGAACCTCACGGATTGCGTAAGAACGCTTCCTTTTGATTTCCGGCATGTTACGGAATCTCACAGATTCTGTAACAATGCTTCCTTTTGATCTCCGGCTTGTCACGGAACTTCACATATTGTGCAACAAAGGGTGCCAAGCACCTCGAAGTGGTCAAACAAAGGTTACATGCCATGAAACAATGGTCCCCGGACGAAATTAGGGTATTGCAGGTGCTAATACCTTCCCCGCACGTAAACAACTCTCAAACCCCTTTTCCTTGAAATTCGCAGACCCCCCTTTTTGGTTTTTGTAACGTTTTCCTCGAATAAATGTTGGTGGCGACTCCCGCACATTCTCTTTTTTAGAAGATGCACCCTTTTATCTCGCCTTACCCTCCTACCAAAGGGTAGGTTGTGACACATGTGTCTGATTTTTTTTTTTTTTTTGTTTAAAGAGGATAGGAGTTGCACTTTAAAAACCCTAAAGTTATTAGAAAAAATTATAAAATGTTGAAACGTTCACAAAATGGCTCAAGCCATATCCATCCATTTTGAGCTATATACCAGTTATGTCCCAGTCGTATCCTAGCCATGTCCTACAATTATGGTTATAAAAAGAAATTGTATACTTCTTGAAATAGATCAAGTGTTTCTAATAAAAAAATCTAGCTTTGCCCCTTGTAATGACATTATGACTAAAATTCAGCTTTAGTCAATGTTGTAGCTTTGAATAAGAAGAGGCTTCATGTGCCTTACAGTCAAGTATTCTGCTAGTGTTAATTTGTGATGTTTAATTATGTCCTTCTAGTTGCTAGTTAAAAGATATTGTAACTATTTTTTGTTAACTTGCAGTCTTGGACCTCTTTTCCTAGTTACATTTAGGGAACAAGAAACATTTTCGTAAGCAATTTATTTTTCCTTAATTTCATTCTTAATTTCTTTTTCTCTTTAATTTCCTAATTTACTTATCTAATCCACATATAGATAAGTAATGCAGATGAAAAATTGCCAACTAGTAAAGTTAAAATGGAAGTCCGAGTGTCAAATCCACGTGGACTTTGTTTGTACTTAGGTAGATGAATATTTAATTAAGAAAAAGATTTGAAAAGGGTTGTAGAAAAATTGTAAATTAAATTGGCAGAAAATTAAATCAAAACAAACAAGCGAAGAAATTAATCATGAATTTAAATTAATTAATGAAAAACAGAAAAGACAATATTATTATAGAAGTTAAATTCAAAAGATGAGAATGTTGGAAACTTAGCCTACCAAAGCTATTATTGACATAACATTAATGATTTTTCTCTATTTATAATTATTCTAATTTACACTTGCATCTACTAATATACTCTAACCAAGATCCCCGAGTAAAAGAGCCTAGTTTATCTATCTTTTCTCCCAAATCCCTTCGCAGAGAGCAAATAGTTAAATTGCATTAAGAATGGAGATGTTCAACAAGCTAAACAAAATCAACCTATCCCTAGTGATAACTTTATTTAGATACCCTTTCTAGTTCTATTAGAAAATAATGTTTCCCAATGTTACCCCTAAAATTTACCATGCAAGTGGGTGATCAAGCCATAAGTAATAATATTAAGCACAAGAAAGGATTATGCAAAAGTAATAATATTAAATTGATAAGAAGAAAAATCACATCAAAAGTAGTTGACTTCCATATTCACAACAAAATGGGTTTAGTCTCTCATTGTCATAGAAGGCTTTACAAATGCAAAAGGGGAATATTTAGTAAAGGGGGAATAGATAAGAAAGGGAATGGAGGGAAGGAATGGCTTCTAATGCTTGCTTATCTTTCTTTTAGCCTTTGCCTTCTATAAGGAATTGTAATGTCTTGAATTTTCTATGTGCTTTTTCCTTCTTCTCTTTCCTTCTTTTATAGGTGTAGATCAGCTTAGTTTTCATGCAACCTTAGTGTTGAGTGTGCTTGTTGCGCTTAGCGAGTATGGTCGTAATCCTCACGCTTAGCACGTGACTCACGCTAAGCACGACTCTTTCCTGAATTAGTCTTTTTTCCTCAATTAGCTATGCTTTCCTTTACTCACTAAGCATCACCAATTCCTTTGCTTTTTTAGGCTTTACTTTACTCACTAAGCATCACAAATTCATCAACTTTTAATATTCTCTGCACAGAAACTTAAATGATGTTAGAATAACAATTATTTGCACAAACAGGAAGAAATAGGAGAAAAAAATTACAAATGCCTATTTTCGCAACCTACCCTACGACGGGAATGCAGGCGAAAAGCCAAAAGAGCGTCTTTCAAAAAGGAAAACGCGTGGGAGTCGCCACCAATGTTTATTCGAGGAAAACTATAGAAAAACCAAAAAGGAAAGGTCTGCGAATATTGAAAAGAGGGTTCGGGAGTTGTTTATGCATAGGGAATGTATTAGCACCCCATGTGCCTGTCATAAGGGACGACAACCTTTAACCGAGGGTGCAAAAATGTGACTTCAATATAATTTATTTTCCCTTTTTATGTTTCTTTATTTTTGGGGTCGACAAGGGTGTTGGCCTTGCTCCCAGGTATCCTCAGGTGCGATGAGGAATTCAGACCTACAAAGTTCTTTAAGTCTGAATGTTTGTGTGTTAAATTGATTTTTATGTTTTTGAAAGATTCATTTAAATTGTGAACAAAAAGTCGTTTAAGACATTGGACCTTGAAACGATCTTTTAAATTTGAAAAGCAGAGAGAATCATTAAGGCATTGGACCTTGAAACAATCTCAAGCGATATTTGATGAAATGAAGAAGTTTGTTGTGAATTGATTTTATCTTGGTTTTGTTTATTAACTTTCAATCTCTTTAAAAGACAACTTTACAACACTAGTGATCGGTTAAGATTGAATTTTACATAGAAAAATGAGATCACTGATGATAGATGGAGAAGATGGATGTGCACATAATAACAAGGGGGACCCCTAAGGGGACATAGATCACATTCAATCCCTAAAATAAAACTAACCGACGGTTTCACAAAGAACACAGCACAAGAAACGAAGTAAGGAATGATCACGATTGTGAGTTGGTAGTGCCTCGACCTCGTTTCCTCTTCTTTCTCTCTTTAATCAATTCCCTCACCTTTTGAACCTTGGAACCCATTAAAACACCCTTAGGACGCCTATTTATAGGAAAAAGGGTCACTTTGGAGTAGTTGCAGCTCGCCCAGGCGAGCTAAAACTTAACCTTGCAGCAGTGAGCTCGCCCAAGCGAGCTGGTTTCTTCACCAAGAAGCTATTTGGTGGCCCAGGCGAGCCAAAGGCTAGCCTGGGTGAGTTAGGGTCCAGGAAAACCAAGGAAAATACCATTTTGCCCCTTTTTTGGTATTTTTCACATTCTTGATCGAAACATTGAATGATCATCTATTTCACGCTGTAACTAGCGTTCAACACCGTAATTCGACTAGTAATGATCAAAAGATCAACAAATGATATTCCCAAGAAGAAATTAGGGTATGACAGTTGTTTCTCTTTACTTATCTTTTATTGGAAATAATAGGGAAGTAAAGATAAGTACACTAATTTCGTTCGAGCGACCTTGCCATTCGACCGAGCAACTGGCGAAAACCACAGAAGTGAAACCGAAAAAACAAGAGGACATTGAAGTCTTATAAAACGTAAAATAGAGGACATTGAAGTCCTGTAGAGCAGAAGACATTTGAAGTATTTTTTTCAAAGCATAGAAACAGAGAACGTTGAGTCCTAAGAAGCACAAAGACAAGGACATTGAGTCCTATAAAAGACAGAAGACATTGAAGTCTTATAAAATGTACAAGACAGAAGACATTGTAATCTTTGAAAGCGTAAATGATTGAAGACATTGAAGTTTTTGAAATGTAAATGAAGACGTTGTAGTCTTTGAAAGCATAAATGGAAGAAGACATTGAAGTCTATGAAATGTAAATGAAGACAATGTAGTCTTTGAAAGTGTAAATGACTGAAGACATTGACGTCTTTGAAATGTAAATAAAGACATTGTAGTCTTTGAAAGCATAAATGACTGAAGACATTGAAGTCTTTGAAAGCATAAATGAAGACATTGTAGTCTTTGAAAGATAAAGGTGAGGACTTTGTGTCCTATGAAAGATAAAAGTGAGGAATTTGAGTCCTATGAAAGACAAAAGGCGAGGACTCTGAGTCTCATGAAAGATAAAGGCGAGGAGTTTGAATCCCATGAAATCATAAAGCAAAGGACATTGAGTCCTGTGAAACATGCCAATAGGCACTAGTACCACAGGGCTTAACCTTATGAGAAAGCAAGAGATTGACTGATGCAATCCTACCCTGCAAGGGCATTGGATAGAAGACTCCAAGTAGATTGGGTCAGAGATCCAAGGGAAGGCCCTAGGGTTCTCATGAGCCTTAGGATAGATTTCGAGCCCATGGGCTAAGTATGAGCCCGCTTATCATTGTAAATATTACAATAGGTTTTTCCTTCGTTTGGGCCTTGTATTTTGGTCATTCTAGTAGTATAGGGTTTTAGCCTTGTATTTTGAGGCATTTTGAGTAGTCTTTGTAGTAGGGATTTTTTTTTATTTTCATGTATTTTGTCATGGGGTAAGCTTAGCTATTATAGGGGTGTGTAGCTAAGTTCTAGCTTCTCATCTCAAGGAGGTGAGCTTAGCTATTAGAGAGGTATGTGTAGCTAAGCTCTAGCTTCTTTAGAAATCTTCTTAAGGAAGCTTCTCAAGGAGGTGAGCTTAGTTATGAGAGGGATGTGTGTAGCTAAGCTCTAGCTTCTCAAAGAAGTTTCTCAAGGAAGTTTTCTCAAGAAAGCTTCTCAAGGAAGCTACCTAGTCTATAAATAGAAGCATGTGTAACACTTGTTGTAACTTTGATGAATGAAAGTCTTATGAGACACACTTCAAAGTTACACTTCTCTCCCTCTTTTATTCCTTCAATTTCGTGCTCCCCACTTCTCTCTTTGTTTTCCTCCATTAAAGCATCCTCTTCAAGCTTCTTATCCAAGGCAATTCTTGGTGGTGAAGCTCCTTCTTCCTTGGCTTATTCCCTAGTGGATGGTGCCTCCCTTCTCCTCTTCTCCTTTTCCTTCCGCTGCATCTCCATGGTGTAAAATCACCATTGAAGGACCTCATTGAAGCTCAAAGATCTAGCCTCCATAGAAGCTCCACAAGTAAGCTTCCATCATTGACTCTTTGAGAGGGCCTCTCATCCTAAACTAAAAAGATAGGACATTAGATTTGGGAAATTGGTATATAAAGAGAAATCTACACACTTGTAGCCTAATATGAACATGATTTTTGGGATACAGATGCTTGCAACCTTCTCTTGAAATGCTAGTAATGCAAAAGGTTTTGAATCATGAAAAATGTGTAATGCTGATGACATTCTTTCCTATTTTTGTGATTTTGATTTTGATTTGATTCTTTTTTGCTTTTTTTCTTTTTGTGGAAAACGCAGATTGTCTGTCTCTTTCTAAAAGACGTGATAACTCATGAGACCTCATGTGGCGTCCCTAAATAATGACTGATTTAATAGTAATAAATTAAATAGCATAAACCATGGGAATTTTTTTTTCTTTTTCTCTTTTTTTTTCGCACTGTTGTTCATTTCACGGTAATTGAATTTAGAAGGAAACTTATCACTATAGAGTCCTGAATGGCCAGTTCACAACTCTATTCGGATTCATTTCTTTCTGATCACTCATAACCTCCAAACTATTTTTTTCTTTCAAAAATATACCAGTCATCACTTTAGGTCATCACGTGAAAGATAATAAAATACGGTCGGTAAACTCTTTTTAAATAGAATTTGTTAACACTTCCTTTTCAAATAACAAGATTAAACATAATTACATTCATCATCTAAAACTGTCCAAAATATGGGAGTTTGCAAAATACATAGTGACATCCAGAGCAAAGGTATCAACTGTGGTGGCTTCAGCCACATATATACAATCATCAAAATTTCTATACAATAGGTCTACCCACCCAAAAATCAAAAGAGTAAACATAGCAGTTTGTACTAGATACACCCACCCACAAAAAGTATGTATGCCTAGCCTAAGGAGCTGTCTGCTACGATGAAGAGTCGTCACTTTTCGCTGTCCCTCCAGGGCCGGTCTCCTCTATAGAATCTACCTCAGATGCTGACATAACATCCTCTAGGGAATCAACATCAGGGAGTGGGTCTTCATCATCCTCGGGTAAGTCAAGATCATCCACAGCTGGTTCAGGAGGTAACTCCTCTGGGTCCTCTTCAGGATCTTCTTCAGAGGATGACACCTCTATCACTTGAAGTGGCTCCACTAGTCGATATGGAGTAGGTGTAGGTAGTATCCACTCCACAGGCTGCTGAAGTGTGCGTGCGGGTTCCTCTGGATGTACTAATGAAGTAGCAGTGAGTCGAATTGTGCCACGGAATCGGCACCTCTCATTGCCTTCGAGAGTCTCCCAAACACCCTCTAGGCACTCCATCACAACACGATCATGGATCAACTGCGTTTCCATCGCGATCTACAAGAGATAAAAGAAAGGGGATAGACTCTTTCACAAGAACTCTAACTACAGGTAACAATACAATGCGTCCCATAACCGCTACGTATAGTCAAAAGGTCTCTCTCAAGGGATTTCCTCTCTGGTAATCGATTACCAAAGTATGTAATCGATTACCAGTGCCCAAACACGAATTACACAGCTTTTACACATGAAAATCTACAAATTACACTATGTAATCGATTACACCTAAATGGTAATCGATTACCAGTGCCTTATCTCCCTGTGTAATTGATTACACCCAACTGGTAATCGATTACCAGTGCCCTGTTACTCTGTGTAATCGATTATACACCATTGGTAATCGATTACCATAGGCCATATTAACATCCTGTCTCCATTTTTAAGCCTTGTAATCGATTACACACCCTTGGTAATCGATTACCAGAGGCCAAATTCCAGATACCACTCAAGATTCATAACTGGCCAGCCGCCACACAAGCCTCCTTGCTTTGTGGACTTTGTTCTTTTATTGGTTGACTGCCAGGAGCTCGCCTGTTTAGGTATGTCACAGGTTCTCACTGACTGACTATGCCCGGGTTGGGTCGGGATTGGTCAAGCTTGGTTTTGGGCAATAGCACCCCACCTAACGTCCCCAAGGTCTCCTGACCTCCACGACACATCTCTAGGTACCACTCTATGGTCAACAAACAAAAGTAGGAAGACTGACTCTTCCACGCTTTCTCACATCAAGCTTAATGGATTATGGGCACCCGTCATATGTGGTACTCGGTGGTGATCGGGCGATGGCGCAAATCAACTCTCCCACTTTCACAAGTCAAACATAAGCATACCATCCCCAGTTGCCCACCTTTCAACTGAGTTCACGCACACCTACGTAGCCCTTATCCTCGTTCCTCTCAGCACCGGGTCCCATCAACCCCTCCAAGCTTCCACAATATCCAAGAAATTCAATTCCAACTATCATGAAACTACCCTCAACCAAGAAAACAGAGTAGAGGCAGAAAACTCTGCCCAAAACACATTCAAATACCACAGCTTTCCCTACTCAAATACCCCAATAACATTCTCTTCGTTCCGTTTCGTTAACCGTTGGATCGACTCGAAAATTTTACTGGAGGTTAACAGTACATAAATCTACATTTTGACCGTTGGGATCTACTAGAAAATGTCTAGAACCCAATATGTACTACCTTTCCCATAACCAGCAATGCACAAGCATTTTTCTGCACACATCAAAAGTCTGCTGCACAATTCAACAGCATTTTTCTGCATAATAGGGCAGATTTCGAAATCCATCTTGCCCACATACAAATTTTCTCAAATTGGATCCTACAAGTCCTAAATCATGCATAAATCATATTTAAACCAAAAACAAGCTTCAGACCAAGGCAATTCAAAATCTAGGTATCTAAAACCCATCAATTTAGTGGTTTTTCAAGGTTTGAGAAGTGAAAATGAGAATGGGGTAATTTTGGAGTAAACTATCATCTCACACAAGTCTATGACATTAATTTAGACTTGCTCAAACTGATTTTAAGGCGAAAACTCCACCGATTCAAAATTTGGCCTCTCAACACCCAATTTACCCTAGAATTGGCTCTTGCTTTCACCTTTGTCACTCATTTTTCTCATTTGCTTTGCCCAAGCTTTCCTACAAGTCCTAATTGACATTCTAAACTAGAATCAACTCACTTTAGACTCCAATTTCCACTAACCCCAAATTTGGCTTTTCAAACCCTCAAAATCTCACACTTTTCCACTCACATCACTACCATTCTCACATTTAACCCTAAGTTAACTCTCCCCATCATCTTTACCAGTTTTCTACCAACAATTTCAGCATACAAATATCACAAAGCATCATCGTAAAACCCTAAAATAGAATGGGTAGCTTTACTCACATCAAACATGTCAAGTTTAGCATGATTTCAACAAATTCCTTCACAAATAACTACCATAAGGCATTAACCTAGTAGAACTACCCATCATAGCTCCCAAAAACCCAATACCCACGAAATTCATGTGAGAAGAAGTCCACCCATACCTGAAATTCGAAGTCCCACAACGTAGAGGTGTGCTTCACGACTCCGAAAATGGCTTCCCTTCGCAATTTGGAGTAGAAATGATGAGCAATTTTGGAGCTTTAATGGAGGCTTCAATGGAGAGGAAGAAGAAGAGAAAAGCAACGTGGGAAGAGGGAGGAAAAGCTTCTGAATTTTTTTGCTGAGGGAAGAGAGAGAATTTGGCTTTTATTAAAAAAGATTTTCTCTTTCCTTTTTCTAAAAGCAATGCCACATGTCTCATTTTGAGTGGAGCAAAAGGGGCCCACCTCTTCCCCTTGATGTGACTTCATACTCAGCCATAAGGAGAGAAAAATTTTGACCTTTTGGATGCTAAAATCCTGCCTCGGTTTGCATGCCACCTCTCTGGTTCCAGTTCCTCGCGTTTCTCTGCACCCGTCGGGGCCCGTTTTCGAAAGTAGGCAATATATATATATCAAAACGCTCAGAATGAGACCTTGAGCGTGGTTCAGTGGTTGGTTTTGTTAAATTTTAAGTTGCACGCAAAACGATAATTTTTAGAATAATTAATGGAGGATTAGTCTATAACTGTCCAGTTATGGATTTCTCTTCGCTAATTAGTCTAACCCGCATATCTTTCCCCCAATGTACATACTTCTACCAAGAATATATATATATACACTGAATAATACATATATATATATATATATATATATATATATATATATATATATATATATATATTTATTTATTTATTTATTTAAAATGTAACGCTTACAAAATTCCGGGTAGAAATTCTAGGATGTCACACCTCATCCTATCTTTTTGCAAATCTCTTCGGGGACTCGCTCAGAGTGTATGCTTTTTTATTTAGTCACTTGACAATTTTGGAGTGACGGCAATGGAACCGTTTGACATTTAATCAATCAACCTAGGGTTTTCCACTTTCTTTTTAAAAACTTTGATTATTCTGCACGGTAAGAAAACATAAGGATTTGGGATCAATTGTGCACCCTATTCAAGGATGGCAATGGATTGTCACACTTTGGTATGTGACCAAGTTAAACTTTCCCGATTTAAGATAGTAGAGTGATGCCAAGGGTCTGTCAATCCTGCTAAAACTTGATGACATGGGTTGATCCTAAAAGAATTTATACAACAAAGGCCACCCTTGGATTCAAAAGGAATCCTAAGGAGTTTGCATGAGCGAATAACATCAAATGTACCCTACTATCATAATTGTCTTTGGGCATTCTCCATGAGCTCCTGGTCGAATGAGTTTTCTTCTCAAATGTGCAAGTGTGAAACCTCAAGGATTCTCTTTGTGTGTCTGTATATATATATATATATATATATATATATATATATATATATATATATATATATATATATATATATATATTCAACAATCACAAGAATGTGCAAGTTTCATTCCAGAATCCCAACTTAAAAGTAAAAGTAGTCATTTCTTGATCCACATGGGCTTTATTTGGCTTGTAACATGGTCAGGGGTAAGAGGGCTATGAAAGAAAGGATTAGAGAGGCTCAAAGAGTGTTTGAGGGTTATATTGAGTAAAAACCTTGAGGGTCTTGCTTGTAATTTTGTTCCTTTCAACTCTTGGGTTGGGCTCTACTCCCTTTGTCTTATACATTAATCCTTATTGCACTTTTGTGCCTTCTGTCCCAACCTACCATTCAACGGAAAGGTGAGGTGAGATTGAAAAGTGCATCTTCTCATGAAGAAAATGCATGGAGTCGCTACCAACATTTATTCGAGGAAAACATTAGAAAAACAAAAAAGGGTTCTGCGAATTTTGAAAAAAAGGGTTCGGGAGTTGTTTACGCACAGGGAAGGTATTAGCACCCCACACGCCCTTCACAAGGGACGGCAACCTTTAATCGAGTGTGCAAAACATGACTTCAAAATTACGTATTTTCCTTTTTTATGCTTATTATTTTTTTGGGGTCGACAAGGGTGTTGCCCTTGCTCCTACGTATCCTTAGGTGTGATAAAGAATTCAGACCTACGTAGTTCTTTAAGTCTGAAAGTTTGTGAACAAAAGTCGTTTAAGGCGTTGGACGTTGAAATGATGTTTTAAACTTTGAAAAGTGGAGAGAATAGTTAAGGCGTTGGACCTTGAAACAATCTCAAGTGATATTTGATGAAATGAAGAAGTTTATGAGTTGGTTTTATTTTGGTTTTGCTTATTACCCTTCAATTTTTTTTACAGATAACTTGCGGCACTAATGATGGGTTAAAATTCACTTTACAAGAAAAAAATAAGATTATTGATGAAATAAGAAGAAGATCAAGATGCAAAAAACAAAAAAGAAAACCCCTAACGGTGCATAGATCGCATTCAAATCCTTAAAACAAAAACTAACCGGATGACGAACGAAGAACGATGTAGAAGTCAATTACAGTTGCAATTCGGTAGCGCCTCAGCCTCGTTTTTCTCTTCTTTCTTCCTCTTCTCTCTAATTTCTCTTAATGCTGGACCTTGGAACCCCTTCTTTAGCCCCCATCATTCCTATTTATTGGAAATGATGGGGTTTGGCACTTTAGTAGCTCGCTCAGGTGAGTTGTTGCTTCAACCTGAAGTAACCTTACTCGCCCAAGCGAGCTAGTTACTTCACCCCTACGCTATTTAGGGGCCCAGGCGAGCCAGAGGCTAGCCTGGGCAAGACAAGGTCCAGAAAAAGGCTTAAAATGACCATTTTCCCTTTTGAGTATTTTTTTATTCTTTAGCGAAACATCGAATGATCTTTCATTTTGCACGGTAACTAGTGTCGAACAAATCAATTCGGCTAGCGAGAATCAAAATGTTAGCGAATGATAGTCCCTAGACGAAAATAGGGTATGACACCTTCCTTGTAAAATCGGGAGATCTTTTGTCTCCCTTTTTCTTCACTCACCTTTGGCGAGTTTTATTTTCTTTTTCCTTTCATTGTTGCCCAACTTCATGCATGTGTTGTTTGCATTGCTCTTCCTGCCGGTTTAGCGGTGGTTGCTACTCAGGGTTCCTATTTTGTCTTTGTTTTTTTTGTGTTGTTTTAGAAAAAAAAATGCTTTGGCTCGGAGGGGGTAGCAAGGGATAAATTAGTGTTTGGTATGTTGAAACACGACCATGTGTCATTTCAAATCTTGACTAGATACTTTTGTAGTTTGGATTTTGGGACCAAACCCCTGATAAACACGCTCTTGATTCTTTCTTCTTTTTATTTTTTACTAACCTTAATTTTTGCTTAGGCTGCCCTTTTGGATTTTCAACCTAACAGGTGAGAACTTCTTATCTGCCCCTAGGTTTGCTTGAGGCTCATGCATTGTGCCTCTCATTGCCCCAGTGTAGGGCTCTGAGGTATCTATTCATGTCTTTTGTCATGACCTTGTAACAAGGAAAAAAGAAAGAAACTGTGCAGGTTCTCGAAAATGAATTTTCAAGGATGAGAAATATTTACAGGATTTTCAATTGACAGATTAAGTCGAATGAATCTTGTTCTTGACAACTCACTTTTCCCTCAAAAGACAACCTTTAGGAATGATAAAATAAGGTCACATGAATGTTTGTACCTCTTATTTGTAACACAGTCAATCAAACATTTTTTCCTTTTTGTTTTGAACTTCACTCGTCGTTTATAGCACCCCCACCAAACGTGTAGAATGAGCAATTTTTTATTGAATAGACTTGGAGATCAACTCAGGAACGCAAGTCACTTGAGCAAACAAACCAACGGCGTACATTCATATTTTAGTGAATGCTAAATAAATATGCAAAGATGTAATTGTGAGAGAATGAGAGGCAAGGACATCAAATTTATCTATTTTATTAGCATTGTGACTATTGTTTACAGTAATGGCATAAACTTGAAAATCCTAATGAGTCATTGGAGACATCTAACAACAACCTTCAAATTGCCCACGCATAGTGTCGCTTAACAAACGATAGAATTCACAAGAAATTGTCCTCAAATTTTAGCCAGCTTGCATCAATTAGACTTTGCACCTTATGTTTCAGGGTCATACAATGCTCAATGGAATGCCCCAGAATGCCTCCATGATAAGCACATGTTGCATTCGAGTTGTATCCTTGGGAAAATGAAGGTTGAGGAACCTTTGGTGGGATTATTGCTACCATTGCATTATTGAATAGATATGGGAGTAAGTTAGCATATGACACCAGAATTGGGGTGAATTCTACAGGCTTCTTTTCTGAAAAATTCATTCCCTAGTTGGTGTTTTGGTTCGTGTTAAAGGTGGTGTTTGGTATCGGATGTGTAGCAGGCGGGTTTTGTGGTTGATTTAGGGGTGGCCTTTGTAGATGATTGGGTGTTCTTGGCTGATAGGGTGGTGGGTAATGAGAAAGGATGATATTGGTTGAGTATTGATATTGTTGAGCTAGTGGGAAATTTGGCCATGTAGGAACGACAGTCACAACATGGGTTCCTCCTGTGAATCATGTATATTTTGATGATGTCGAAAAGAAATCACTTGATTGCCATCATCAAAAAGGGAGAGAATGTGAATGGATGTATACATAGTTTTGATGATGTCAAAGAAGAAACAAACAAAGCCTTGCTTCAAGATCAAATCTTGCCTCAAAACAAAGGGTTTCAAAATCATCCAAGGAAGTTGGAAGTTGGAAATTGAAATTTGAAATTGAAATTGGAAATTTAAAATTTGAAATTTGAAATTGAAATTAGAAATTTATAATTTGAAATTTGAAATTGAAATTAGAAATTAGAAATTTGAAGATTTAAAAATTATTATTGCCAAATTTACTCTTGTTATTAGTTCTACTTCTTTTTTATTGTGGACAGAAAGGAAGATCATAGTGCATCAACATGTTATATTAGAAACAATGGTAGTAGCATTGGAAAATGGTATGACTTCCAAAAGGATCCTTACTCAACTAACATACAAGGACCCAAGAAAATTTGGGCACCAAAATCAATATGATTATATGAATGATGGAATCCTTGAAGCGAAGTTAATACACTAATAGCGGTTGCTCCAAACACATGGCCGAAGATGCATCAAAATTTATTCATATTTCTCCCAAAAATAGTGAATATGTTATTTATGGAGATAACAAACAAAGGCCACTTGATCAACAAGCCCAACAAGTGATATCAAATGATACCAACAGGTCACTTGTCTTTTATTGATTACTTTTGATTATTTTTGTCTATGATTGTTAACTTTTGATGCTTGTTTTCTGCTTGAGTTTTTGATGATTGTTCTTGATTGAGTTATTGATTGTCTTTGATGTTTGTTTTTTAATGATTGTTCTTAATTGAGTTTTGATTGTCTTTAATGATTGTTTTTTTATGATTGTTCTTGATTGAGTTTTTATTGTCTTTGATGATTGTTTTTTTTATGATTGTTTTTTATTGAGTTTTTGATTGTCTATGATAATTTTGTTTGATAGTTATTATGATTGTTTTTTTATGATTGATTTTGATGATTCTGTTTGAAGGTTATGTTTATTATTGATTACTTTTGATAATTTTTTTTATCCTTTGATTTTTTTATAGTGGATATGTATTTTTGTGGGTGCAAAATAGTTTATTTTAATGCCTTTTGGTATCACTTGACTCTCATACATTGCAACAAGTGGTTTTCTCCTCTTTTCTCATGATTTGTTTTTGATGTTGACTGTCATACCCTAATTTCATCTGGGGACCATTGTTTATCAGCATGCGACCTTCGTTTGACCACCTCAAAATGTTTAACACCCATCGCAGTGGAACCCGTAAAGTTCTGAGATGTTTTGGGGAAAAAACGACCAAAAATACGAAAACGAGAATGTATTTAGCAAAGTGGGGTGTGTGTAAATAAACTGTTACACTCTAATTTCATTCAGGGACCATTGTTGATCACTTCGGAAGGCTTAACACTCATCGTGGTGGAATCCGTAAAGTTTCGGGATGTTTCGAAAAGAAAACAGCCAAAAACACAGAGGGGGTGTGCTCAGGAAACTTCATCCATAACATTCTAGAAGAGGGGTGAACTTATCAATTATGGGGTGCATTCAGGAATCTTCCTCAAGAAGCCTCTGGCAGCTACCACCTCCATTTTGTTAAAAAATGGCATCCGAGGCTTCCGTAATGCTTCCGTAAAATTTTTGAAAACCTTGGGTTAGCATATTTCACTTAATATTGGTGAAAGGGAAGAGAAAAAAGAGGAAAATCAAGTCTGAAACGCTCCCGTAAGGCTTCCGTAACTCTTCCATAAAGTACAAAAAAGGGGTGAACTTAGTAATTGGGGTGCGCTCAGAAATCTTCCTCAAGAAACCTCTGGGCGGCAAGCACCTCCCTTTTCCCCAATAAATAAGGGAGGGGGTTGTTTAAAAAATGTTCATGACCCTTAGGCTATGCATTTCGGCTATTTTAGGTGAAAAAACACGTTTCCGTGAAGAAAAATCGAGTCAAAGTGCTTCCGTAATGCTTCCAAGACGTTTTCGTGAGCAAATATGTGAAGATTTTCCGCCGTTCTTCACCATTCTTCGTTCGTTCTTCGGTCTTCAACTGGTAAGTGTTCGAATCTGAGGCTTTCAGTTCATTTCTTGTTTTGTTTGCTTTCACCTTCATCTCATTCACTTTCGATTTTCTTTTCTTCTGCTTTTAATGAGCTTTTTACCGTTTATTTAAGTCGTTATCTCGCCTAATAAATGATAAAATGAATTTCAATCGATCATTTGTGTTGTAATCTCGTTTAATCACTGTTAAAATAAAATCCAACCAATTGTTCACGCTGTAACCTTGGTTAAATAATAAAAGGAAAAATAATAATAAAATAATCCAAAATATATTGAAAAAAATAATAATAAAATAATCAAAATATCTTGAAAAAATAATAATAAAATAATCAAAATATCTTTGAATAAAATAATCAAAAAAATCAATCGGACGTTTTTCTTTGGAAGTTTCCTTGAATGAATTGACTAATAGCCAAAGTGAAACTTAGGCTAAAATCAACTCACAAATCAAGCTTTGTCTGCAAAACTCACTTAAAACTGTTTTAAGGTCTAACGCCTTAAATGATCATCTTTGCTTTTATCGGTTAACATGAACCATTCAAAAACATAAAATAAACCCATAACTTTACTGCTTTTGCAAGAACTACGTAGGTTTGATTTCCTCATCGCAATTGAGGATACGTAGGAGCAAAAGTCTCGCTTTTGTCGACCACCCCAAGAGATCATTAATGGGCCAACGCCTTAACGTTTCTCTCCTTTCAAAAACCAAGAGATTGTTACTGGTCCAATGCCTTAACGTTTCTCTCCTTTCAAAACCAAGAGATCATTAATGGTCCAATGCCTTAATGTTTCTCTCCTTTCAAAAGAATCAAAAGATCGTTTAATGGTCCAACACCTTAAACGACTTTTATTCGGTTAAAATCGATCTTGCGGAAAAAGATCAAAACAACTTAACCAACGTTTAGTTCTAAAAGAACTACGTAGGTCTGATTTCCTTGTCGCAATTGAGGATAGGTAGGAGAGAGGGAAACACCCTTGTCGACCACAAAAAGATAAAAAAATAAAAAAGACCCATAAAAAGCAAAAAAACATAAAAAGGGGAAAAATACATAAAAACAGGAAAAAGGGAAAATACGTAGTTTTGAAGTCATATTTACACACTTGATTAAAGGCTTTCGTCCCTTGTGACGGACGCGTGGGGTGCTAATACCTTCCCCGTGCTCCTTCTTCCCTTGGAAGACGCACCAGTGAGCCCCGTGTCGCCCTCCCGTCGAAGGGTAGGTTGCGACATTGACAAAGGGGGAGAGATAGATAAAAGATAAGAGAGTATGGGAAATTATCTATTCTTTATGAGACAACTTTTTATATATGAAATCTATGAAATTTTCAACTGTCTCATATAAGCAAACATTGCAAAACCAAGGGGGAGTAAAACTATACACAAATAGATATTTTTTGTAGTTGTTACTCCTAACATACAGGTGGTTGTTATTATCAAAAAGGGGGAGAATGTAAATCATGCAGGTTTTGATGACGTAAAAAAGAATTTGCTTGATAATGAGTGTCATCATTAAAAAGGGGGAGAATGCGAATCATGTATGTTTTGATGATGTCGAAAAGAAATCACTTGATTGTCATCATCAAAAGGGGGGAGAATGTGAATGTATGTATACATGATTTTGATGATGCCAAAGAAGAAACTAACAAAGCCTTGCTTCAAGATTTCTTCAAGATCAAGCCTTGCCTCAAAACAAAGGGTTTCAAAATCATCCAAGGAAGCTGGAAGTTGGAAGTTGGAAATTGTGACTTCAATATTATTTATTTTCCTTTTTTATGTTTCTTGATTTTTGGGTTCGACAAGGGTGTTGCCCTTGCTCTTACGTATCCTCAAGTGCGATGAGAAATTTAGACCTATATAGTTCTTTAAGTCTGAATGTTTGTGTGTTAAATTGATTTTTATGTTTTTGGAAGATTCATTTTAATTGCGAACAAAAAGTCATTTAAGGTGTTGGACCTTGATCCTAATTTGAAGTTTGCTCCGTGGTTCAATCTTACCCTTGCCCTCTCTTAATTTGTGTGTGGTTCAATCTTCATCCCAATTTGAAGTTTGCTCCATGGTTCTGACAAACGTGTTGTTCTAGCAAATGTTGTATGTGCCGACCTTTGTTTGTTGCTTACTAATTGTGCTTCCAATCATGACCAATGTTTATGCTTCCGACCATGCTACTGTGAGAAAAGTGTGTTACATTTTCCATGATTACTATATCTAGATAAGATGACGATGACCCTTGTATTCTAAAAACTCTATGGAAGTATTTAGAGAGTATGCACCTTAGGGCCTTGAGGACATGGAATAGGCAAGCTAGACAAAAGGTACAAATGGTTATGGTGTGGGAATTCAAGTTTGGTACACGTAGATTCAACGGTGTGGCCCTCTTGTGAGGGTTTTTCTCGGTTGGTTATGCATACAAGGAAAGTGAGACGTACCTATGGATAAAAGTTGTCACTAAAAGTTCAAAATTTATTGGTAGATGTATAAATGGCTTTGACATACAAACATTTGGTTGCATATAATGACGGTTAATAGCCTGTCACCATAGACTTTACTTATGGATGTATTTTTACCTATAGCCAATTTTAATTGTCACTATATGTAACACCTACAATTTTAAATATGCATAGTTAAAAGGTATTAACTTCTACCTACAGTCTTTGCCTATAGGTAAAAGTCATATAGTTGTAACTATGATCAACTATAGATAAAAATCATATAATAGTAATAGGCTAAAATATGATTGTAATTCCAAATAAATATCTGAATTTTCTATTTCCTCCCTAATAATTATTTCGTTGTTTTTTCTCCTTGATAAAACAAAAGAAATTGTTTTTTGTTTTAGGCATTTTTAGTCCTTGATAAATTAGCGAATTGTGTTTGCTCCCTAATAAAAAAATCATTAGTTATTAATCCCTTCAAAAAAGACTACTAACAAATGAAAAAAATTTATCGAGGAGCAAACACAAAATTCACATATTTATTAGGGACTAAAAAAATTTGTCAAGCACTAAAAACAAAATTATTTTATTAGAGAGTCAATGCGAAGAAAAAAATTATCAGGGAACAAACAACAGATTTGGGTATTTATTATGGATCAATAACATATTGGTAACATATATTCATATTTGATGATAAGTTTTAAAATGTTGTTAAAAGCTTTTTAGCAACATTTTTACTAAGTGCTAGGTAAAAAAGATATTGCTAAAGGTCACGTATGTAGTAGTGTATTGATGTAGAGATTCTAGACAATAAATCTTCTAAAAGTAATAAATGAAGAAAAATACAAGAGCTTGGTACCGATTGACTCTATTCTCATTAATGTTCAAATTAGTATCAAACACTACTACAAAAATGAGTTTTAATGACGGTTTATAACAAAACCATTGTCATAAAAAAATGCGGTGGCATTTCTTAAATAGCTGCAACTTTTTAAAGACAGTACTCCAAAAACCGTCATGGAAACCGTAATTCAACATTGATTTCTTCAAGAACAAATATTGAAAGTAAAAATTCAATATCAGTTTTCTAAAATTGTCTTTGATGGAGACAAGTTCTGCCTTTTCAATTCTCGTTCATCCCTCTCTCTCGCACCCTCAAATTTTCAATTCTTAAATCATGCATATACTTATAGAGGTCTCCAACATGATTTAGTATTCAATACCTCTACTTCAAATTATGGGATTTGAATAATATTAGAGAAAGAGATAACAATAATAGCAATCCATGAGCTCCCACTTCAAAGTTGAGAATAAACTTTCATTCAAATCACCAAAATATATATGGCAAAGACAAACCTTCTAAGTACCAATGACAACTAACAATCATACCAATGATCCATTTCAAGCAATTACACTCAACCAAATTTTGCAAAACATTAGATTTTTCAGTGGTAGATGAAATCATAAAATAAATAGAAAATTACCTTGTTTTTTAATGTCTTTAAGTACCTTTAACTCAACCACAAGTCCTTCAACCTGTTAGACAGCTCACAAGTCGAAACAAGACAAAATTATAATTGAAATAAAATCACCAAACACAATTAAATGTCTATTCTATTGTAATCCATTACTCAATGGAAATTAGCATCCTGAATAATCTAACATAATAGAATCTAGAAATTGCAATGAACAAATTATAACACAAAAATTAAAGTGAAAACAGGAGCCATAGATCAACAATATCTTTCTTTTGAAACTTCTTTGTCACTCTTCTCTTCCTTCGTATCACATTGAGCCTCGCCCTCAAAGATCTAGTCGCCATAATGATTATGCTAACAATAATTAGAGATGTTTTGACATAGTAAAACACACAGTGGTGAGAGTTTTCACACAGTGAGTCAGTGACAAGGGTTTTGATGCATTTTGGCAGCAGCAATGGAGCATTGTAGATCTGGTGTTTTCGTGATGAAGGATAGTAGGGGTGACAGTGGAGAGCACAATGTCACGATGATCTTGTGCCACCATGATGAAGCACACAACCTTGTTAGATCTGTGAAAAACACTATCATTGTGGAGGAAGGATGCAGATATATTAACTAGCAGATCTTGTGAATGTCAACTGTCTAACATAGAAATTTAATTTGTTTTGTTGTTTTATTCATAGAGGCAGAGAGGCACAACAAAACACAAGGCAGGTCACGAGAGTTTACAATGTCACCAAAAAAAGGAGCGCAAGAGAGGGGTTTGCAAAGAGTTAGGGTGAGAGAGTGAAAATAAAGAGACTCAGCATAACTCCAACCACGATAGTTTTAGAATAACCGTCCCTAAGCGCATACAACCACGATGATAACCATCATTGAACTTGCTAAACCACTACGGTTTTTAAAGAACTGATGTCGCCTATATCCATTTAGAAACCGAATTGCCAATGTATTTTTTTTCATGACGGCTTTTTAGAAACCGTTGTTGATAGAGCATCATAAAAGACTATTTTTGTAGTAGTGATGCTGGCCCAATTGAAGTTTTAAAAATGAAACATTTAAATTATAATAAAATCACCTTCATTCTTTGAACATAATTTGACATTGACACACCAAAATGAACAAAAGAAGTCAAACATGTTGTAGTGAAGAAATACTAAAGAAAATTGGTTTACAACCACAAACGCAAAAACAATTAAAATATAGAGAATTTGTTTCGTAACATATATATGTTGGACAACTGGCCTCAATAACTTAAGAGGAAAGGTGAATTGAATTTTAAAATTTTTCCACTAACAAATTTTTAATCCCCTTTTAAATGATATATATGATAGACTTAGAATGCAGAAGAAGAAGAAGCAGTAATTAAATTAATCAATGTTCTTTAATCATGCAAGACAAAATCAGTTGCAATAAAATAAATGAGATAAGGGAAGAGAGAATTGCAAACTCGATTTATAGTGGTTCGACCACTTCTAATGCCTACTTCCAATCCTCAAGCAACCCACATGAGATTTTCAACTATGTCTGTAAATCCTCTGTAGTCTTTGAACACACCTTGGGATCCCTAACCCTTGTGTTCTAGATTCTCGCAAGCCAAGAGACAAACAGTCTCTTGATTACAACTGAGTATATGAGATGTACAGAAAGATTTCTCTTCTTTAGAGTAAATGATACGCATTGAGGTTCCTAGAAGAATTCTCATTAGATTTGCAAGAGTTTGACCCCGAATGTTGCTATTAATCTTGTTTTTGAAATCCATATTAAATTTCCTTCGATTGGGTATATAAAATCTTGCGTTTGGACTGACGAACATGAATGAGAGAGGTCTCTAAGTGACACAAAAAGGAACTGGTGAAGAGCGCACAATTGGTGAGGGGAGTTTATTATAATTTTATGGCTTTGATACCGTAATTCGGGTTAGGGAACCCAATTATGTGAATGCATGTTTGTCCTTGTGTATGCTGGTTTTCAAGAAAAATAATGTTTTCGACTAATGGGATGTGATATGTCTACTATTGACAAGTGACATTATTGTTTCTAGTAGACATGTGTTGCTTGAAGACCTGGGGAGTGTGAATCTCAGGCATGAACTATACATGTATATATGTGCGAAATGTGATTTACTAATGATATTGTTATTGATGATATTAATTAATGTGAGGTGACGTTAATGTTGATAGAGTATGAAGTTGTTATTGATGATTATGTTTATATGAGATGATGTTGTTGTTGTTGATAATGTCATTGAGATGAGATGATGTTGATGTTGAGATTGACATTGAGATGAAATGATGTTGATATTGAGAATGACATTGAGATGAGATGATGTTGATGTTGATAATGACATTGAGATGAGATGTTGAAAATGTCATTGTTATGATGTATTTTGTGTATGTACATGGGGGGGGGGTGTAGTGACCATGTTGGATATCCCTGGTGGGGGAAATAGAATGGTTAGAGAGTTTTGAGCATCTATGGAGGAGGATGGCTTAGAATCTTTAATTATCCATGGTCAGTGTTTTGATGGTGCTCACGTTTCACACTTCATATTGCATGGAAATAGTATAAACATTGTCGGTAAGTACTTGTAGTTTCTCATGAGGGGGAATACTTGTACTTGGGGACATGTCACTCAGTTTAGAGCTCCCTTGAGACTCAGGCTGATCACCATGGGGGTGGGTGGGTGGGGGGGCACGACAAGTTGACCTCGACACTTGCTGCCTAGTTTTCCTAAGTGAAAGTGTTGCGTAGACACGCTTAGGATATTTCTTAACAAGTGGTACCACATTGCATTTGAGAGTTGAGGTCAGGTGCATGCATCATTCTGAGCATGATTGATTGGAATTATGGACATATGATGACTACTTGTTGAGTGTATGTTGGATTAATGGATGTTTGTGTATGATTATGGTATTTGATAATGTTTTCTTACTAATCAGGGTTATTTGATTTTTGTGTTAATTTCTTTTATAATAAACTCACCCTTTCAATTTTTGTACTGTGTGGTTGGTACCTTTGATGATCGGGAACCTTCATTCGTAGGAGCAAATGGACAATAGTAGACTACGCGAAATGAGATTGTTTTGTGGAGCCGCCAAGCTGATGTGATGACATTGGGATTATTGTGGGAGAGAGTTATGTTTTGTTAACCAACTCCTCTGTAGCTGGTTTTATAATTCCTTTTCTGAATTGATGGTGTAAATCATAGATTTAATTATATGTATGAACTAATTTACTTTCCATTATGTGAATGATGTGTACTGAGTTAATTATATATATGCATTACGTAATTGTGCATTGTTTGGTGAATGTACATCGCGGAAACTTTACTCTCATTTTTCATAAGCAAATTAATGGAGTTTTCATTTAAAAATTGAAATTTACGTGATTTAGAGTAGTGTTATCATAGCGACGAGGCGGGTCGTTATAATATACATTCACCAAACAACACAAAAATATGTGAGTAAATACATACATACATACATACATACATATATATATAAATTAAACTACTATACATCATTCACATGTCAGAACATAATTCAATTTTTACATGTATCTAAACCTTGGATTTACATGCCCAACCAAAGGGAATCAAGGAACCAACTATGGAAGAGTTGATAACAAAACACAACTCTCCCAAAATAATTTCCAACATTTTCACGTCGACTTGACAACTCCAACAAAAGAATCTCCCTCCAACATCACCTACTGTTGTTCATCTGCTCTCATGAATGAAGGTTAGCGATCATCATAGGTACCAACCACACGGTACAAAATTGCAAGGGTAAGTTTATTATAAAATATCAACAAACCCAAATGACAATGTTTAGAAAGAAAATAATAACAGTAACCATAATCATTCTCAATAATCCATCAGTTCAATATACACTTAACAAACTAGTCATCAACTTTTTCCACAATTCAAATCAATTATGCTCAAAATGATGCATCCACCTGACTCAACTCTCAAATGCAATATGGTACCATTCATTAGGAAATAGCCTAAGCGTGTCCACATGAAACTCTCAATTAGGAAAACTAGGCAGCAAGTGTCGAGGTCACCCTGTTATGCACAAGCCACTTCCCCCCATGGTGATCAGCCAATGTCTCAAGGAAGTTCCAAACCGAGTGACATGCCCTCAAGTACTAGTATTTTTCCTCATGAAAATCTACAGGTACTTACTGACAAAGTTTATATTATTTCCATGCAATTATGAAATATGAAACATGGACATCATCAATGCAATAACTGTGGATAGTTAAAAATTCTAAGAAATTCCTTTCCCTTTCCAAAAATGCTTGAAATTTTTAAACCAATCCCTTTCTCTCTTCATGGATATCCAACAGGACACTGCACGCCCCATGTACATACACAACATACATCCATCACGATGACATCATCAACATCAACATCATTTCATCTCAATGTCATCATCAAGATCAATATCATCTCATCTAACTATCATCATCAACATCAACATCATATCATTTAAATATCATCAACATCACAAGCAATTGCATTCCACATATATACATATAGCAAATGCCTAGGATTCACATTCTGTAGGTCTTCAGACAACATACATCACATATCCTAATAATTCATAATACCACGGGACTGATATTTTAGGGAAAATTATAAATTAAAGAAAAGAACTAACCCTTAAGCCCATTTAACATTTAGTAAAATAATTGAATAAGATAACGAATATAAAATTTTGGGCAGAGTTTCCTCTGTAATTAAGACTTATCCCAAAATTTACAACCAATACATCAACAACATCATTCATAGTTTTATACATCAATAACAAATATATCACATCTCATTAGTTAAAAACATAGTTTTTTCTTAAAAAATAACATACAACAGGGACAAACATACATCCCCATAATTGGATTCCCTGACCCCAACTATGGTATCAAAAGTTGTAAACAAATAATAAACTCCCATCACCTATCTATATCTCTCCATTAGTTCCTCGTAGCGTTGTTATGAGATCTCTTACGTTTGCATCCTTCGGTCCAAATGCAGGCCTTTATATGCCAAATCAAAGACAATTCAACATAGATTTCAAAGACATTGTTAATATTAACATTCAGGGTCAAATACCCATTTAGTTTTAAAAGGGACTAAAATTGTGTTTTTGGGTTCTAGATCAAAGATACATCATTTTGAAATTTCAATTACGCCAATATGATCGGGGTTCAACAAAGGTCACATAAATGACATCAATTTTATAAAAAGGCAACTTTTACAATGTCCCATTTCCAAAGAGTTTTCAAAGGAAGTGTAAAAACATCCAATAACAGTACCCAAATCATAAGAGATACCAAGAGAGACTCAAACTAACTAGGAGAAGACAAGGAAATCATGGTTACCTTGAAGAAACCACCAAATAATGATTGAGAGTTTCATTCTATACCGAATCCTTGAGATGGGTTTTGAATATTTTGCTCCAATTAAAGTGTTTATCTCTGTTCGGTGGTCTAGCAGTAAGCGGCGACAGCTTGTGGCGATCATTGGTGGTCGTGGGTGGTGGAGAAGGAGGTTCTAGGTTTTGGGTGAGGGTTTAGAGAGAGATGGGTGAAAATCATGTTTTTCAAACTCAAGAATGTATTTATAATCTTCATATCTTACTTAGTGAGCCTCGTCTCCCTAATCAAAATTCAACTTTCGGTGCTGAGTGCAAAATTTCCTAGAGCAAATTATCTCCTCTGTGTGGAATCACACTTAGCGCGCCTGTCTCGCTAAGTGAGCTATCCAAAGGTGTTGCAGTCAAACCATGCAAACGTGGATCAGGAACCTACGGTCGAAATTTGAAGGTGATCCAACGGTTAACAAGTCAAAGATTAGGTTTTTGCTGAAATAGGTTTTGGGTCAATCTCGAAATCACATAGTTCCAACACAAATCAATCGAACTCCACATAACCTAACATCCACACCAAGCAATCACACAAGGATAATTCACACAACACTTCAACTAATCGAAATTAATCAAATAATCAAATAACACAAGAAATACATCAAACATCTATTTTTAGTTATTGAAATTTAAGGGCGTCACATAAAACATTTGTTTAGCTTCTTCTGTTATCATGAAAATCCATTCTGATAAGCTAGCTTCTTCAGATCTACCAAAGTAAATCTAAACTCATCTGTTCGCATACCAATATTGCTATCAACCCACATACACTTGAAAACACACAATGAATTTAACATAACTAAGCTCTCAGATTTCTTCAATGACTCCAAAGTAAGGCATGGACACCACACACGAATTGTCATCATGTACAGTAGCAAAGTGTCAGGATTCAACCCTAAGACTAAGCTTGTTGTTTTGCATTGTACTCTTGTCATCTTGTGATTTGGTGTAGAACAAATACTTATTGATATTGTATCCTTATCAACTGTAACATTTCTTTTAGGCCCATCTGCTAACTTCCTTAATGTTTCATAAGCATTATCATCACCAAAGATTGTATCTTTAAACCAATTTAGGAAGTCTTATTATGCTCTTTTAACACCCTATTCTTGATTATTTTTGGGTTACTTTCCTTGACTAAGGCTTCATGATGAACTATGTATGGCAGAACTTCATTACTATTATTCAATATATACAAATGAGCTTGTTGCAATTCCTCTAGACCCGGAGTTATAACATGCAGCCCTCATGAACCCTTACCTCCTACTCTCTTGTCATGTTGAGACTCGAGAAGACCAACAAGTTTTGCCCTTTCAATGTAATGTGAACAAAATTCAATAGCTTCTTTTGAAATGTACCTTTCAGCAATGGATGCTTTAGGACAATATAGATTCTTTGTATACCCTTTTAAGATATTCATGTATCGCTGAACCGGATACATCCACCATAAATAAACGGGACCACACAATTTAATAGCAACCTTGTTTTCCAAGTCATCTAACTTAACAGGGTCAATGACTTTGCTATAAATGGCATTGAAGAAAAAGCATAGGCGAGTTATGGCAGACCTCACTTTGTTAAGCAAAATGTCTCGAATCGCCATAGCTAAAAGTTGTTGCATCAAGACGTGGAAATCATGAGACTTTAACCCAACTAACTTCAGATCTTTCAGCTACACAAGGCTCTTAACATTTGAAGAGTATCCTTGTGGCACTTTGACACGACAAAGAAACTGATAGAAAGTTCTCTTCTCCTTTATTGACAAAGTATGACATGTTGGAGGTAAGTATATTTTGTTACCATGAGACCTTGGATGTAATTGGTCACGTATACCCATCTCAGCTAGATCTTGATGAGTATTCAAACCATCCTTTGTCTTACCTTGAATGTTAAGAAGTGTTTCGATGACACTATCACACATATTTTTCTCTACATGAATAACATCGACACAATGTCTAACATCTAGATTGGACCAACATGGAAGATCAAACAATATTGACCTCTTCTTCCATATGCAAGTTTTACTTGTTAGATTTTTTTGGGTCTTTCCAAATATAGTATCGATGTCCTCAACCCGCTTAAGAACCTGTTGACTAGTTACCGGTATCGGTATAATTTCATGCTTTTGACTTCCATTAAAAGCTTTTTTCAATCATTGGTAAGGGTGATAAGGTTTCAGAAAATGTCAATGTTGATTGTATACTATTTTTAGTTGCACGTAGCTTTTGTCTCCTTCACATATAGGGCATGCATGATGGCTTTTAACACTGTATCCACTCAAATTCCCATATGCTTGAAATTCATTAATGGCACAAAATAGCATTGCACACAACTTAAATCTCTCATTTCAATACCCATCAAACATGGCAACCCCTTCATCCCATAACTTTGTCAAGTCTTCAATCCAAGGACTAAGATAAACATTGATGTCATTTTCTGGTTGTCTTGGGCCCAATATCATCATAAACAACATAATGTATTTTCACTTCATGCACAACCAAGTAAGCAAGTTGTAAATTACTAGCAAAATAAGGCACGAACTGTGTTAAGTGCTTAAATTGCCATAGTGATTCATTCCATCAATGGTAAGTCCAACCCTAAGATTTCTTGCCTCTTTCTCGAAATCCAGATACAAACGATTAATCTTCTTCTACTAGAAGGAATCAGCCGTATGGTGAAGTATTCCATCGCAGTTTCTCCCATCTTCATGCCATGTAATGTCTTTTGTCTCATCCCCATTAGCAAACAGATGCTTAAACCTTCGAATGATTAAAAGATACCATAATACCTTCATTGGTGGGCCTTTCTTTGTGCTTTCGCCATTACTACACTCGTCCTCATCCTTCACTTTTTACCATAATACCCTACACCTAGGGCATTTATGCATTTCTTCATACTCACATTTTTACAGTATGCAATCATTAGGACATGCATGAATTTTATGATACTCCATACCTATCGGACACAAAATCTTCGCCTCATAGTAACTTTTTGGCAATGTGTTCTCCTCTGGAAGCATTCCTGCACTACCTTAAGCAGTGAACTGAAGCTTAGTTCCACCTGTATCTGGCCTTCACATTAACCAGACTTAACATCACTGACAACATCGCCAATGACTTATTGCAACCCAAATGCAAAGGCTTCTTTGAATCACTTTTCAATGCATCATACATAGGGGCATGTGCCTGCTGAAAAGACTCTTGTTCAAGATCATGAATCATATCCTCTAATCGATCTTTCGTTTCTACATCAACTGGTTTAGTTTGGGACCCCCTCTACATGTCTGTCAATTCAGCATGCCATATCTGATGCAATCCTACCCCCAAGGGTATTTGTAACGACCCGCCTCGTCGCTACGATATCATCATCCTAAACCGCGATAAATTCAATTTTTTAAATAAAAACTCCCTTAATTTTTTTTGCTTATGAAAATAAAGATAATTTTTGTCTTGCCATACATTCACCAAACCATACACATTTACTTAAGAGAATATATATATAGGAATAGTAACTCAGTAACGTCATATACGTAATGTAAATTAAATATGTTCATACATATATATAAAATCTGAGATTTACATCTTTAACTCAACAAAATAAAACTTGAAAACCAACTATGGAGGAGTTGATTACAAAACATAATTCTCTCTCCCAAAATAATGCCAACATCAACGTCATCACGTTGGCTCGACGATTCCTCAGCAGAATCTTACTCCCTGCACCCTGCTGCTGTCATTTTGCTCCCACGAACAAGGTTTGCGATCATCACAGGTATCAACCACTCGATACAAAATTGCAAGGGTGAGTTCATTATAAAAAGAACCAATACCAAATCCAGATAACCATAATTAGCAAGAAACATAGGCAAACATTATGAGCTTACACAACATTCGTTATTCAACATCCACATTGAATCAATACTACACAAAATGATGCATGCACCTGACATCAACTCTCAGATGCAATGTGGAGCGTACCATCAACCAATACCAAGGAAATAGCCTAAGCATATCCACATGACACTCTCTCTTAGGAATACTATGTAGTAAGTGTCGAGGCCACCCTGTCGCGCCAGGCAACTCCCCCCCCCCCCCCATCACCTGAGTCTCAAGGGAGTTCCAAACCGAGTGACACACCCCCTAGTACAAGTATTCCTCCGCATAAGGAACTACAAGTACTTACTGGCAAAGTTTATACTATTTCCCGTGTCAGATGAGGCATGAAACATAGGAGTCTCAAGTACATGACCATGGATGAATTAAAGTGCCTAAGCATCCCCTCCAAAATTCTTAAATTCTTTAACCACTCTATTTCCCCCATCAGGGACATCCGACAATGTCAATGCACCCCTCCTATGATCATACACAACATATAACATACGGATGTAAGAGTCTCAAGTACATGACCATGGATGAATTAAAGTGCCTGAGAATCCCCTTAGAAATGCTTAAATTCTTTAACCATTCTATTTTCCCCCACCAGGGACATCCGACAAGGTCAATGCACACCCCCCTCCCCCCCACGAACATACACAACATCCAACGTATGAAACATGGGTGTCTCAAGTAGATGACCATGGATGAATTAAAGCGCCTAAGCATCCCCTCAGAAATGCTTAAATTCTTTAACCACTCTAGTTTCCCACATAAGGGACATCCAACAAGGTCAATGCACCCCCCCATGAACATACACAACATGCACATGTCAATGCATTCCCAACATCATCAACATTCCATTTCAATATCATTCTCAACATAAACATCACCTCATTTCAATGACGTTATCAACAACAACAACCTTATTTCGTATTCACATAATCATCATAAACATCAACATCACCACATATCAATTAAAGTCATTAATAGCCTTATCAACAGTAAGTCGCATTCCGCATATACGCATATTTTTCATGCCTGAGATTCACACTCTCCAAGTCTTTAAACAACACAAGTCAAATAGAGACAATAATTTTATTCATCAACAATAAATATCTCATCCCAATCGTCAAAAACATAGTTTTTCTTGAAAAATCGGCATGCACATCAATACAATCATATCACATCCCATTAGTTAAAAACGTTGTTTTCTATAAGGGAAAATCAGCATGCAACGTCAATATCAAATGTATCACATCCCATTAGTTAAAAGCGTAGTTTTCTTGAGAGAAAATCAGCATGCAACGTCAATATCAAATGCATCACATCCCATTAGTTAAAAACATAGTTTTCTTGAGAGAAAATCAGCATGCAACAGGGACAGGCAGATATTCTCATAGCTAGGTTCCCTGACCCTAACTATGGTGTCAAAACGGTAAATCTTATAATAAACTCCCCTCACTTATTGTGAGCTTCCCGTTAGTTTTCTCTTTGCGTCCCTTAGAGGTGTCTTTCTCGTTCACGCTTGCTGGTCAAACACGAGTTTCTATAAGTAAAAATGAAGGAAATTACTATGGATTTCAGAAATAAATCTAGTGACAATATTTTGAGTCAAAACCCTTGTCAAAACGTAAGGGCTAAAGGGTGTTTCAGGTTTTAGAAAAGGAACATCATTTTGAAATTCCGATCACGCCAATGTGACCAGGGTTCAGTGAAGGTCATGAAAATAACACTCATTTCATGAAAAGATAACATTTACGAAGTCCCTTTCTCTAGGTTTTTTCAAAGGAAGCGCAAAACATACAATGGTGGTTCCAAAGTTCGAAAAGATGCAAAGACAAGCTGAAACTAACAAGGAACAAGCATAGAATCACGGTTACCTCAAGGAAAACCACGAAGGTCAGACCGAGCTTCATTCTCAACCAAAACCGCGAGGCAAGTTTGGAAGATTCTGCTTCGGTTGAAGGGTTCCTCTGGGTGTGGGGTTTCAATGGAGAACAATGGCGGTTTGTGGTGGCTGTGAGTGATGGAGAAAGAGCTTGGGACATTGGAAATGGTTTTGGGAGAAAGAAGGAGAAGAAAATGGCATTTTTCCAAGGCTACATGAAAAGCAAAGGCTGAAACACTCAAGTGCTTCTGCTCGGGAAAAGAAGCATTTCTCACACACCAAAATACATATCGCAGATCGAACGGTCAGATTGTGGAAATCTGTGAGACAGCTTCCTTGAGAAGCTTTCTTGTGAGGCTTCTCTGAGAAGCTTCCTCCTGAGGTTTCTTTGAGAAGCTAGACTTTTAACTACCAATACCCTTCTAACACGGATTATAATAACTTTTATATATATATATATATATATATATATCAGGGTGTTACAACTCTCCCACCCTTTTAGAAATTTTGTCCCCAAAATTTACCTGACTCAAACAAGGATGGATGAGCTTCTCGCATCTGACTCTCTAACTCCCACGTGGCATCTTCTCCTAATGCACCTTCCCAGATCACCTTGATCAATGGAATCTATTTTCCACTTAGGTGTTTTGTTCGCCTATCCTCGATCCTCAAAGGAAATGTTTCATATGTCAAATTCTCCTTCACTTGTACATCATCCAATTCAATCACATGGGATGGATCACGAATATACTTACAGAGACACATGAAAGACATTGTGAAGATTAGAAAGAGATGGGGGTAATGCAATTTGGAATGCCACAAGGCCAACTCTCTTAAGAATCTGGAAAGGACCGATAAAGCGAGGTGAGTTTTCGGGATTTTAATGCTCGACCAACCCCAGTCCATGGAGTGACTCTCAAGAATACATGATCACCAACCTCGAATTCCAAATCTTTCCTCCTCATATCATGATAACTTTTCTGCCTACTCTGAGCAGTCCTTATCCTTTCTTGGATCAACTTGACTTTCTCGGTGGTTTGTTGTACCACTTCAGGTCCTAAGGTAAGGCCTTCTTCGGGCTCTAGCCAACATAGGGGTGTCCTACAACTTCTACCTTACAAAGCCTCATAGGGAGCCATGCCAATCATAGAGTGGAAACTGTTGTTATAAGTCAACTCTATCAACGGAAGAAAACTCTCCCAACTTCCCTTTTGCTCTAAGACACACGCCCTCAAAAGGTCCTCGAGCGACTGAATGGTCCGTTAAGTTTGGCCATCAGTCTGAGGATGGTAGGCTGAACTTAGTTTAAGCTTGGTTTCCAATGCTTTGTTCAGGCTCTCCCAAAATCTAGAGGTAAACCTAGGATCTCTATCAGACACTATGCTAGATGGCACACCATGTAATCTAACAATCTCACTAATATACAGGGAGGCCAACTTCTCGAAGGAAAATCTGATATTAATGGGAATAAAGTGAGCAGACTTGGTCAGTCTGTCAACAATGACCTAGATAGAATCTAAACCTCTAGGGGTTCTAGGTAGTCCTACCACAAAATCCATGGATATATTGTCCCACTTCCACTAGGGTATCTCTAAAGGTTGTAACTTCCCTAAAGGTCTTTGATGTTCTATCTTAGCCTTTTGGCAGACTAGGCATGCATAGACAAACTCACTAACCTCTCTCTTCATGTTGGGCCACCAAAACATCATCTTCAAATCCTGATAAATCTTGGTAGCACCAGGATGGATGCTCAAATTACTCCTATGTCCTTCCTCTAGGATCATCTTCCTAAGTTCAGGCACATTGGGAACACAAATCCTATCTTGAAGTCTCAAGACTCCATCTGATCCAACATTGAAACTACTATCTCTTCCTGACTCTATTGCTTCTAACTGAGTCCTTAGAAAAGGATTAGTCTTCTAGCCTTCCCTGATATCTCCTAGTAACTCACTAGTGATCCTCAAAGTTCCTAATCTCACACTATTAGGAGTAACCTCACATGCAAGGCTAAGGTCTCTAAACTGTTCTAGGAGATCCATCTCTCTAACCATCAAGGCAGACATATGTAGGGATTTCTTACTTAAGGCATCAGCCACTACATTAGCTTTGTCGGGATGGTAGCTAAGCTCAAAATCATAATCCTTAAGAAACTCTAACCATTTCCTTTGACGCATGTTCAGCTCTTTCTGACTAAACAAGTACTTAAGGCTCTTATGATCGCTAAACACCTCAAACTTTGAGCCAAACAAGTAATGCCTCCAAATCTTGAGGGCAAAAACTACAGCAGCCGACTCCAGATCATGGGTGGGATAATTCCACTCATGAGTCTTAAGTTGTCTAGAAGCATAGGCCACTACTTGGGCACTTTGCATCAACACTCCTCCTAAACCCATCTTTGATGCATCACAATACACCTTGTCGCAACGTGCCCTTCGCGGGCGAGCGAGGGCGAGGCTCACGGGTGCGCTTTCCAAAGGAGGAAAGATGCACGGAGTCGCCACCAACGTTTATTTGTGGGAAACGTCGGAAAAACCGAAGGAAACCGGTCAAAATGAAAATTCTAAGTTCGGGAGTTGTATTTACGCTTGAGGAAGGTATTAGCACCTCTCACGTTTCTCTCAAAGGACAACAGCCTATTTTTTAGAATTGTGGAAATTGTGTCACCTTAACTTTTATTTCTTTTTATTTTTTGAGGTCGAAAAAAGCGAGGCTTTTGCTCCTACGTATCCTCCATCAAAGAGGAAATCAGACCTACGTAGTTCTTTCTTATGCGTGAATCAAGTGATTCTTTTTACTTGAAAGGTGATCATTTTAAGGCGTTGGACCTTAAAAATGATCCATTTTACTTGGTAAGAAACTAAAATGATAAACTTTGAAAACTGATGCAATCATACCCCGCAAGGGCATTGGATAGAAGACTCCAAGTAGATTGGGCCAGAGATCCAAGGAAAGGTCCTAGGGTTCTCATGAGCCTTAGGGTAGATTTTGAGCCCATGGGCTAACTATGAGCCCGCTTATCTTTGTAAATATTAGAATAGGTTTTTCCTTCGTTTGGGCCTTGTATTTTGGCCATTCTAGTAGTATAGGGTTTTAGCCTTGTATTTTGAGGCATTTTGTGTAGTCTTTGTAGTAGGGACTTTTTTGTATTTTCATGTATTTTTTCATAGGGGTGAGCTTAGCTATTATAGGGGGGGTGTAGCTAAGCTCTAGCTTCTCATCTCAAGGAGGTGAACTTAGCTATTAGAGAGGTATGTGTAGCTAAGCTCTAGCTTCTTTAGGAATCTTCTTAAGGAAGCTTCTCAAGGAGGTGAGCTTAGTTATGAGAGGGGTGTGTGTAGCTAAACTCTAGCTTCTCAAGGAAGTTTTCTCAAAGAAGCTTCTCAAGGAAGTTTTCTCAAGAAAGCTTCTCAAGGAAGCTACCTAGTCTATAAATAGAAGTATGTGTAACACTTGTTGTAACTTTGATGAATGAGAGTCTTGTGAGACACAACTCAAAGTTCAACTTCTCTCCCTTTTTCTTCCTTCAATTTCGTGCTCCCCCTCTCTATTTCTCTCCCTCTTTCTTTTCCTCCATTGAAGCATCATCTCCAAGCTTCTTATCCAAGGCTCATCTTGGTGGTGAAGCTCCTTCTTCCATGGCTTACCTCTTCTCACCTCCTCTCACCTCTTCCCTAGTGGATGGCGCCTCCTCTCACCTCTTCTCCTTTATCTTCCGCTGCATCTCCATGGTGGAAAATCACAATTAAAGGACCTCATTGAAGCTCAAAGATTCAGCCTCCATAGAAGCCCCATAAGCAAGCTTCCATCAAAAACCCTATTTTTTGTGGACGAGCTTGACTAGGCGAGTTGATTTTAGCCTTAATTTCACTTTAGTTATTAGTCAATTCAATTAAGAATGAGAAATCCCAAAGAGAAAACGTCCGATTAGTTTTTCGCTTTATTTTACTAAAAGGTATTTTTTTTATTATTATATTATTATTTTACCTCTTTTTTTGATTTCCAACGTGGTTACGGCACGAACGAATGGTCGGAATTCATTTTAACAGAATTTAATGAATACTACAATTCAAATGATCGGTGGAAATTTATTTTATTTTTAGATTAGGCGAGAAACGACTTAAATAAATGGCTTAAGCATGTCAAAAGGGGGTATAAAAAGCGAATGAAAACGAGAATAAAAATACATGAAACAAAATGTGGACCACCACGGGTACATAGAATGAATTGAAAAGCTCGGTTTGAGGTACTTATGTGGCGTCCCTAAATTAATGACTGGTTTAATAGTAATAATTTAAATAACAAAAACCATGGTAAATTTTTTTTTTCTTCTTTTTCTTTTTCATTTCTTTCTCTTTTCACCATAACTAGGTTTAGAAGGAAAATCCTCACTATAAAGTCCTGAATGGCCAGTTCACAACTCTATTCGGAGTCATTTCTTTCTTACCGCTCATAATTCTCTAAATTATTTTGCTTTTTCAAAAGAAAGAACGTACCAGCCATTACTTTAGGTCGTCACGTAAAAATAAAGGAATAAAATACGGTCGATAAACTCTTTTACAAATAAAGTTACTAACGCTTTCTTTTCAAGAACAAGATCGATCATAAATGCATTCATCATTTAAAGCTGTCCAAAATATGGGAGTTTTACAAAATATATAGTGTCATCCAGAGCAAAGGTGTCCATAGTGGTGGCTTCAGCCACAGGTATACAATAATCAAATGCCTATACATCAGGTCTACCCATACAAAAACAAAAGAGTAAACCTAACAGTTAGTCCTAGATACACCCACCCTCAAAATATACAAAACGAATCCAAAAAGTTGTCCACTAGGACGAAGAGCCTCCGCTGATCGCCATCTCCCTCGGGCCACTATCCTCCGTAGAGTCTGCCTCAGATGCCGACATGACTTCCTCGGGAGAATCCACCTCGAGAAGTGGATCCTCATCACCCTCTAGAAAGTCAAGGGCATCCACAGCAGGCTCAGGAGGTAGCTCCTCCAGGTCCTCCTCAGGGTCTTCCTCGGATGACGTTACCTCGATCACTTGAACGGGCTCCACTAGACGATATGGTGTAGGTGTGGGTAGTATCCACTCCACCGTGCGCTGAAGCGTCCGTGCAGGTTCATCTGGATGCACCAAAGAAGTAGCCGTGAATCGAATGGTGCCCCGAAATCGGCACCTCGTGTTGCCTTCGAGGGTCTCCCAAACTCCCTCTAGGCACTCCATCTCTACTCGATCACGGATTAGCTGCGCCGCCATCACGATCTACAAGAAAGAAAAGAAAGGGGTAGACTCTTTCACAAGAATCTAACTGCGCTACACACAATGCATCTCATAACCACTACATGACGTTAAAAGGAGTATCTTGAGGCTTTTCATCTCTGGTAATCGATTACACAACCTTGGTAATCGATTACCAGAGGCTAAACTTGAATTACACAGCCTCAGGACATGAAATATGCAATAATACACTGTGTAATCGATTACACATGCCTGGTAATCGATTACCAGTGACCCATTCCTCTGTGTAATCGATTACACAGGCTGGTAATCGATTACCAGAGGCTCCCTAAGTTTCCTGACTTCGTTTTCAAGCCTGGTAATCGATTACACCCCTTGGTAATCGATTACCAGAGACCATCTTAGCCTCCTGTCCTCAATTTTAAGCCTTGTAATCGATTACTCACCTTTGGTAATCGATTACCAGAGGCCACAATCCACATATTACACAAAATTCACAGCTGGCCAGCCACCACAAGCCTCCTTGCTTTGTGGTCTTGTTTTCCTTTTATCTGTTGACTGCCAGGAGCTCGCCTGCTTAGGTACATCACAGGTTCTCACTGACCGACTATGCCCGGGTTGGGTCGGGATTGGTCAAGCTTGGTTTTGGGCAATAGCACCCCACCTGACGTCCCCAAGGTCTCCTGACCCCCGCGACATATCTCCAGGTACCACTCTGTGGTCAACAATAAAAGCAGGAAGTTTCACCCTTCAACACTTCCTCATCTCAAGCTTGTAGGATTATGGGGTACCCATCACATGTGGTACTAGGTGGCGGTCGGGCGATGGTGCACAACAAGTTTTTCCACATCCACAATGCGCGCATAAACCCACCATCCCCTGTTGCCCACCTCCAGCTGAGCTCACGTACTCCCACGTAGCCCATATCCTCGTTTCTCTCAACACCGGGTCCCCATCAATCCTCCCAAGCTTCCACAACATCCAAGCAAAACAACATTCACACAGCACAAGCTATCACAGCCAAGCAAAACAGAGCAAAGGCAGAAAACTCTGCCAAAACACCAACCAAAAATCACAGCTTTTCCCACTCAAAGACCCCAGTAACAATTCCTTCGATCCAATTCGTAAACCGTTGGATCGACTCCAAAATTTTACTGGAAGTCTATAGTGCATAAGCCTACATTTTGACCGTTGGGATCTACTAGCAAACATCCAGAACTCATTCTACATTACTCTTTCCACAACCAGCAAATACATGGATTTTTCTGCACTTGTGCAGAATTCTGCTGCACAATTTTACAACAAAATCTGCACAAAGAGCATATTTCGAAAACCACACTTCCCCTCATCCAATCTTGCCCAAATCAATTCCTACAAGTCCCAATTCATGTATCAATCATGTCTAACCCAAAATCAAGCTTCAAAACACAGCAACACAGAATCTAGGTGTCCAAAACCCCTCAATTCAATGGGTTTTCTAGGTTTGAAAAGTGAAATTTAGAATGAGGTAAATTTGAAGCAAACTCTCACCTCACACCAGTCCATAACATGTATTTAGACTTGTTCAAACTGGATTTACACCTAAAATCTCACCGAATCAAAATTTGACTCTTCAACACCCAAATTTGCCCTAGAAATGGCTCTTTGTTCACTTTGGTCATTTATTTTTCTCCCTAGCACAGTCCAAGCTTTCTCCCAAGTCCTAAATAACATTTCAAGCTAGTATTAACTCACTTTAACCTCCATTTACCACAGAATTCAAACTTAGCTTTCCAACTCTCAAAGCCTCACTCTTTTTCCACTCATAACACCACATTCTCACTTTCTAACCCTAGGTTAGTTCTACCCTCCATCTCTAACAGCTTTCCATCAGCAATTTCAGCATATAAACATCACAAATATCATCACAAAAACCCTAAAACAGAATGGGTATGTCTAACTCACCCAAACATGGCAATTTCAACAAGTTTTCAGCAAATGCCTTCACAAATAATCATCACACAGCATAAACCTTGCAAGACTACCCATCATATCTCCCAAACCCCATACCCACGAAAATCAAGAGGGAAAGAAGTCCACCCAAACCTGAAATTTCGAAGTCCCACTCGTAGCCACGCACTTCACGACCCCGAAAATGCTCTCCTTTCACGATTTGGGGCAAAATGATGGCCAAAGGTTGAAGCTTTGTGTGGAGCTTCAATGGAGAATGAGGGAGAAGAAAGGCAACGTGAGGGAGAGGGAGAGAGAAGGCTTCTGCAATGTTTTCTGTTGAGTGAAGAGAGAGAGAGTTGCTTTTTTTTGGTTTTTAAAAGGCTTTTTCCTCTTTTCTTATTATTTTATTCAAGCTCTGCCACATGTCCCTATTTGATTGGAGCAAAAAGGGCCCACTTTCTCTTTTGACTGTGACCCATACTCAGTCACAAAAGTGAGAAAAATCTGACCTTTGAAACGCTAAAATCCTGCCTCGGTTTGCGTGCCATTTCTCTGGTTCCAGTTTCTCGTGTTTCTCTGCGTCCATCGGGGCCAGTTTTCGAAAGCAAGCAATATGTATATCAAAACGCTCAGAATAAAACCCCGAGCGTGGTTCAGAGGTTGGTTTCGTTAAATTCTAAGTCACACGCAAAACGATGATTTTTAACTAATTAATTAAGAATTAACCCATAACCTCCCAGTTATGGATTTCTCTTCCTTAATTAGTCAAACCCGCGTATCTTGCCCCCGCTATTCCTACTTCTACCAAGAACATATATGCATATAGACTGAATAATACTTATATATATATATATATATATAATCATTCAAAATACATCGTTTCCAAAAATTCCGGGTAGAAATTTCCAGGATGTTACAATACTCCCACCCTTTTAGGAATTTCGTCCCCGAAATTAACTACTCTATGAACAAACTTGGGTACAATTCTCTCATCCTATCCTCCAACTCCCATGTAGAATCACCCTCATCGGTTCCCCACTGCACCTTCACCAACGCGATCTCCTTTCCTCTCAACGACTTCGTCCTTCGGTCAGTGATCTCCTGAGGTTGTGCTCTATAGGTGAGGTTATCCTTCACCTGTACCTCGTCCACTGCAAGTATATGTGATGGATCTGGGTTGTACCGTCTCAGTTGAGAGACATGGAACACAGGATGTAAATTCGATAAACTCGGAGGTAAGGCGATATGATAAGCTACAGGCCCAATCTTCTTCAAAATCTGATATGGGCCTAGATACTTGGGTGTCAACTTCCTAGCTTTAAGAGCTCTTCTGACTCCGGTTACGGGAGAAACCTTCAAAAACACATGTTCTCCTTCCTGAAAATCTAGTAGCTTCCTCCTTCTATCATAATAGCTCTTCTGCCTATCCTGAGATGCTTTTATCTTCTCTCGAATCAACTTCACTTGTTCGTTAATCTGTTGTAGCATTTCAGGTCCAAGAAGTACCGCTTCTCCATCATCATACCAACAAATAGGAGTTTTGCACTTTCGTCCATATAAAGCTTCAAAAGGAGCCATACCAATACTGGCTTGGTAGCTATTGTTGTAAGTAAACTCAATCAATGGCAAACAATCCATCCAGCTACCTTGTTGCTCTATAATACACGCCCGAAGTAGATCCTCTAGAGTCTGAATGGTTCGTTCAGTCTGACCATCTGTTTGAGGATGATAAGCTGAACTAAGCTTCAGCTTTGTCCCCAAGGCTTCATGTAGACTCGTCCAAAATCGCGAAGTGAACCTTGGATCCCTGTCAGATACAATACTAGAAGGAATTCCATGCAACCTTACTACTTCCTTGATGTACAACTCCACGAGTTTCTCCATTCTATACTTCATATTCACTGGGATAAAATGAGCAGATTTGGTGAGTCGATCTACTATGACCCACACAGCATCATGTCCACGACTAGTCTTGGGCAAACTAGATACAAAATCCATAGATATGCTCTCCCATTTCCATTCCGGAATCTCCAATGGCTTCAATTCTCCCGATGGTCGCTGGTGTTCAGCCTTAGCCTTTTGACATGTCAAACATCTTGCTACATATTCAGCTACATCTTTCTTCATGCCATGCCACCAAAAACTTCTCTTCAAATCTTGGTACATCTTAGTCATTCCTGGATGGAAACTAAGACGACTTTTATGTGCTTCCTCCAAAATCTTAACTTTCAAATCATCTAGAGATGGCACACATATCCTCCCCTTGAATCTAATTAACCCGGTTGTATCCTTCTCAAACTCCACACCCCTATCCCCCATTATATCTAACACCTTGCCTTGCAAAAATGGGTCATCCCCTTGAGCCTCGCGTATGTGATCTACGAATTCATTGGTGATCTGCAATGCTCCCACAAATAAGCTCTTGGGTCGCACCTCAATTGCTAGATTCAGATCTCGGAACTCCTCTATCAATCTCTGCTCCAAACTCATCATAGTCGCAACATGTAAAGATTTCCGGCTTAGCGCATCGGCTACTACATTAGCCTTTCCTGGATGGTAGGAAAGTCCAAAATCATAATCCTTGAGGAACTCCATCCATCTTCGTTGTCTCATATTGAGTTCCTTCTGATCGAACAAGTATTTGAGACTCTTGTGATCACTGAAAACTTCAAAACGAGTACCGTACAAATAATGCCTCCAAATCTTTAAGGCAAAGACCACCGCTGCTAGTTCCAAGTCATGAGTCGGATAGTTAACTTCATGAGGACGTAATTGACGTGAAGCATACGCCACTACTCTTCCCTCTTGCATCAACACACACCCCAAGCCTTGCCCGCTTGCATCGCAATACACTTCAAATGTTCTCTTAGGGTCGGGCAAAATTAACACTGGAGCTTTCGTCAACCGCCTCTTCAACTCTTGGAAACTTTGCTCACACTTCTCATTCCAAACAAACTTCTCATTCTTACGAGTCAACTTAGTTAGGGGCAATGCCAATTTAGAAAATCCCTCAATGAACTTTCTATAATAGCCTGCCAACCCCAAGAAGCTTCGAACCTCCGTTGGAGTTGTCGGTTGTTGCCACTCCATAACCGACTCCACCTTGTTCGGATCCACCGCAACCCCGTCCTTAGAAATCACGTGCCCTAAGAACTGCACTTTCTCCAACCAAAAGTCACATTTCGACAGTTTGGCGAACAACTTCCTATCCCCCAGAATATGCAACACAATCCTCAAGTGCTTCTCATGCTCCTCCTTATTCCTCGAATACACTAGGATATCATCAATGAACACAACCACGAACTGATCCAAGTAATCATGGAATATACGATTCATATAATCCATGAAAATAGCCGGAGCATTAGTCACTCCAAATGGCATGACTAAATACTCATAGTGCCCATACCGAGTCCGAAATGCAGTCTTTGGGATATCTTCCTTCTTAACTCGGATTTGATGATACCCCGATCGCAAATCTATCTTCGAAAATACCGTTGCTCCCCTCAATTGGTCAATCAAATCATCTATCCTTGGTAGCGGATATTTGTTCTTGATAGTGACCTTGTTTAACTGCCGGTAGTCTACACACATCCTCATACTTCCATCCTTCTTTTTAACCAACAAGACCGGTGCTCCCCATGGTGATGCACTTGGACGAACAAATTGTTTGCTCAAAAGATCCTGTACTTGTACCTTCACCTCTGCTAGTTCTACCGAAGACATTCTATAAGGCGCGATCGACACTGGATTCGCCCCAGGCACCAAGTCAATAATGAATTCCACTTCTCTCTCAGGTGGCAATTCACAAATATCATCAGGAAAAACTTCCGGAAATTCCGACACCACCGGTATACTATTAACTTCAGCGTCCTCTTCCACATACATAGAGAACAACACCATGTAAGTTCGAACATCTTCCGTTTCTTCGTTGGCCGCATCCTCTTTCAATGGTTCACGTGGAACTACATCTCCACCAAACACTAGCATCTTCTCCTTACAATCTAGAAAGATATGGTTAGTAGATAACCAATCCATCCCCAAGATCACATCTAGATGAGCTAAAGGTAGGCAAATCAAATCCGCCATAAAAGATCGACCCTCAACAATTATAGGACACTTCAAACACACCCGAGAGGTGGTTACAGGCTCGCTCGTCGGAGTAGACACCACCATATCATATGGCAACTCCGTCGCACATAACCCCAACCTCTCCACACATGCATGAGATATGAAAGAATGTGTGGCACCTGAATCATAAAGTACATCTAGTAGTTTATCAGCAATCAAACACTTACCCCGTATCAAATCGTCGGAGGCAGCTGCTTCTGATCCACTCATAGCAAATACCCGAGAGGGTACTTTTGGTCTTCCACCACTAGTGTTGTTGTTGCTAACATTACCGCTCCTTGTGGAATTAGTGGGTCCACGATTGACGGTGTTGGAATTGGCTGTTACCGTCGGTCTCCCGGTCACCCTACATTCTCGAGCATAATGGCCCACCTTGCCACACACATAACAACGGTTCTCCTGTGTCTGCTGGAGCTGTGGGCAATTTCTCTTAATATGCGGTCCTCCACACTGAAAGCATTGTACCCCAGTCCCCCTTGACTGGCTCATGTTGGAGGTAGCCATAGGTTGCTTCCCCTTGTTGCTAGCATACGGCTTCATCCTCTTGTTACCATTTCCTCTAAAAGGATGGTTCCTCTGAGGTCCTCCAACTCCTCTAGCTTGCCTCTCCTTCATCTTATCTTCAAAAATCCTGCACTTTGTCACCAACTGATTAAAATCCGTAATCTGCATATAACTAACCGCTTGTTGGATCTCCAACCGAAGCCCATTCTCAAACTGAGCACATAAATCTTCCTCATTCCGAGCATCTTGGTATTGAGGCCAATACTGCAGAAGCTCATTAAACTTAGCCGTGTACTCCCCAACAGACATGTTTCCTTGCTTAAGATCCAGAAATTCCCTCGCCTTCCGCTTCCTGAGATCTCGTGGGAAGTAATTCTCCAGGAATTTGTCCTTGAAGGCATTCCAAGGAATCACGCCTCCAGGTGCAACAAATGAAGGCTTCACGAACTTCCACCAATTCTCGGCCTCCCCTTGGAGCATAAATGTTGCATAAAGGACCTTATGCTCCTCGAGGCAACCCATCGCCTCAAAAATCTTTTCCGTCTCAGCTAACCACAACCTAGCACCTTCCGGATCATAGTCTCCACTGAACTTTGGCGGGTGGTTCTTACGGAAAGCCATGAGTCCCCGATACTCCGCCGGCTCCACATCACGTTCCTGCACTAGAGTTTCCAGCACAGCGGTGATGCGGTCAAGGACATCACGGTTCTGATCCCTACCACGTCCTGCCATACCTATCATGTAGGGAAACTATTAGCACCCAAGAAATCCTAATGAGAGAGTGTACCACACAGGCTATGACAGTTATAACAACGTCCTTCTCTTTATACATACTCATACACATAACAACCCTATGAATCAGTCACACATCCATGCTCAAGACAATAAGGCAGAAATACACACAATGTGTGACTTAACGTCACTCCCCGAAACCTACATCCAAGTTTCAGAGATACACAGCATTCACACAGCAAGACCATAACAGGTTCACTAGAATCCAACTTTTGCTCTGATACCACCAATTGTGGCGTCCCTAAATTAATGACTGGTTTAATAGTAATAATTTAAATAACAAAAACCATGGTAAATTTTTTTTTTCTTCTTTTTCTTTTTCATTTCTTTCTCTTTTCACCATAACTAGGTTTAGAAGGAAAATCCTCACTATAAAGTCCTGAATGGCCAGTTCACAACTCTATTCGAAGTCATTTCTTTCTTACCGCTCATAATTCTCTAAATTATTTTGCTTTTTCAAAAGAAAGAACGTACCAGCCATTACTTTAGGTCGTCACGTAAAAATAAAGGAATAAAATACGGTCGATAAACTCTTTTACAAATAAAGTTACTAACGCTTTCTTTTCAAGAACAAGATCGATCATAAATGCATTCATCATTTAAAGCTGTCCAAAATATGGGAGTTTTACAAAATATATAGTGTCATCCAGAGCAAAGGTGTCCATAGTGGTGGCTTCAGCCACAGGTATACAATAATCAAATGCCTATACATCAGGTCTACCCATACAAAAACAAAAGAGTAAACCTAACAGTTAGTCCTAGATACACCCACCCTCAAAATATACAAAACGAATCCAAAAAGTTGTCCACTAGGACGAAGAGCCTCCGCTGATCGCCATCTCCCTCGGGCCACTATCCTCCGTAGAGTCTGCCTCAGATGCCGACATGACTTCCTCGGGAGAATCCACCTCGAGAAGTGGATCCTCATCACCCTCTAGAAAGTCAAGGGCATCCACAGCAGGCTCAGGAGGTAGCTCCTCCAGGTCCTCCTCAGGGTCTTCCTCGGATGACGTTACCTCGATCACTTGAACGGGCTCCACTAGACGATATGGTGTAGGTGTGGGTAGTATCCACTCCACCGTGCGCTGAAGCGTCCGTGCAGGTTCATCTGGATGCACCAAAGAAGTAGCCGTGAATCGAATGGTGCCCCGAAATCGGCACCTCGTGTTGCCTTCGAGGGTCTCCCAAACTCCCTCTAGGCACTCCATCTCTACTCGATCACGGATTAGCTGCGCCGCCATCACGATCTACAAGAAAGAAAAGAAAGGGGTAGACTCTTTCACAAGAATCTAACTGCGCTACACACAATGCATCTCATAACCACTACATGACGTTAAAAGGAGTATCTTGAGGCTTTTCATCTCTGGTAATCGATTACACAACCTTGGTAATCGATTACCAGAGGCTAAACTTGAATTACACAGCCTCAGGACATGAAATATGCAATAATACACTGTGTAATCGATTACACATGCCTGGTAATCGATTACCAGTGACCCATTCCTCTGTGTAATCGATTACACAGGCTGGTAATCGATTACCAGAGGCTCCCTAAGTTTCCTGACTTCGTTTTCAAGCCTGGTAATCGATTACACCCCTTGGTAATCGATTACCAGAGACCATCTTAGCCTCCTGTCCTCAATTTTAAGCCTTGTAATCGATTACTCACCTTTGGTAATCGATTACCAGAGGCCACAATCCACATATTACACAAAATTCACAGCTGTCCAGCCACCACAAGCCTCCTTGCTTTGTGGTCTTGTTTTCCTTTTATTTGTTGACTGCCAGGAGCTCGCCTGCTTAGGTACATCGCAGGTTCTCACTGACCGACTATGCCCGGGTTGGGTCGGGATTGGTCAAGCTTGGTTTTGGGCAATAGCACCCCACCTGACGTCCCCAAGGTCTCCTGACCCCCGCGACATATCTCCAGGTACCACTCTGTGGTCAACAATAAAAGCAGGAAGTTTCACCCTTCAACACTTCCTCATCTCAAGCTTGTAGGATTATGGGGTACCCATCACATGTGGTACTAGGTGGCGGTCGGGCGATGGTGCACAACAAGTTTTTCCACATCCACAATGCGCGCATAAACCCACCATCCCCTGTTGCCCACCTCCAGCTGAGCTCACGTACTCCCACGTAGCCCATATCCTCGTTTCTCTCAACACCGGGTCCCCATCAATCCTCCCAAGCTTCCACAACATCCAAGCAAAACAACATTCACACAGCACAAGCTATCACAGCCAAGCAAAACAGAGCAAAGGCAGAAAACTCTGCCAAAACACCAACCAAAAATCACAGCTTTTCCCACTCAAAGACCCCAGTAACAATTTCCTTCGATCCAATTCGTTAACCGTTGGATCGACTCCAAAATTTTACTGGAAGTCTATAGTGCATAAGCCTACATTTTGACCGTTGGGATCTACTAGCAAACATCCAGAACTCATTCTACATTACTCTTTCCACAACCAGCAAATACATGGATTTTTCTGCACTTGTGCAGAATTCTGCTGCACAATTTTACAACAAAATCTGCACAAAGAGCATATTTCGAAAACCACACTTCCCCTCATCCAATCTTGCCCAAATCAATTCCTACAAGTCCCAATTCATGTATCAATCATGTCTAACCCAAAATCAAGCTTCAAAACATAGCAACACAGAATCTAGGTGTCCAAAACCCCTCAATTCAATGGGTTTTCTAGGTTTGAAAAGTGAAATTTAGAATGAGGTAAATTTGAAGCAAACTCTCACCTCACACCAGTCCATAACATCTATTTAGACTTGTTCAAACTGGATTTACACCTAAAATCTCACCGAATCAAAATTTGACTCTTCAACACCCAAATTTGCCCTAGAAATGGCTCTTTGTTCACTTTGGTCATTTATTTTTCTCCCTAGCACAGTCCAAGCTTTCTCCCAAGTCCTAAATAACATTTCAAGCTAGTATTAACTCACTTTAACCTCCATTTACCACAGAATTCAAACTTAGCTTTCCAACTCTCAAAGCCTCACTCTTTTTCCACTCATAACACCACATTCTCACTTTCTAACCCTAGGTTAGTTCTACCCTCCATCTCTAACAGCTTTCCATCAGCAATTTCAGCATATAAACATCACAAATATCATCACAAAAACCCTAAAACAGAATGGGTATGTCTAACTCACCCAAACATGGCAATTTCAACAAGTTTTCAGCAAATGCCTTCACAAATAATCATCACACAGCATAAACCTTGCAAGACTACCCATCATATCTCCCAAACCCCATACCCACGAAAATCAAGAGGGAAAGAAGTCCACCCAAACCTGAAATTTCGAAGTCCCACTCGTAGCCACGCACTTCACGACCCCGAAAATGCTCTCCTTTCACGATTTGGGGCAAAATGATGGCCAAAGGTTGAAGCTTTGTGTGGAGCTTCAATGGAGAATGAGGGAGAAGAAAGGCAACGTGAGGGAGAGGGAGAGAGAAGGCTTCTGCAATGTTTTCTGCTGAGTGAAGAGAGAGAGAGTTGCTTTTTTTTGGTTTTTAAAAGGCTTTTTCCTCTTTTCTTATTATTTTATTCAAGCTCTGCCACATGTCCCTATTTGATTGGAGCAAAAAGGGCCCACTTTCTCTTTTGACTGTGACCCATACTCAGTCCCTGCCTCGGTTTGCGTGCCATTTCTCTGGTTCCAGATTCTCGTGTTTCTCTGCGTCCATCGGGGCCAGTTTTCGAAAGCAAGCAATATGTATATCAAAACGCTCAGAATAAAACCCCGAGCGTGGTTCAGAGGTTGGTTTCGTTAAATTCTAAGTCACACGCAAAACGATGATTTTTAACTAATTAATTAAGAATTAACCCATAACCTCCCAGTTATGGATTTCTCTTCCTTAATTAGTCAAACCCGCGTATCTTGCCCCCGCTATTCCTACTTCTACCAAGAACATATATGCATATACACTGAATAATACTTATATATATATATATATATAATCATTCAAAATACATCGTTTCCAAAAATTCCGGGTAGAAATTTCCAGGATGTTACAACTTACCCGTTGAAGACTGAAGAAAACGAAGAACGAACGATGAATATTTGAAGAACGATCGAGAATCTTCGCGTAATTACTCACGGAAACGTTACGGAAGCGCCTCGGCTTGGATTTTCTTCACGGAAAAAATTTTCCTCAGCAAATTTAAGAGAATACAAAATGCCAAGAAGGCTGAACCCTTTTCTTCTTCACTCCTCCCCCTATTTATAGCAAAATAGGGGAGGAGCTTGCCACCCAGCTTGCCCAGGCGAGCTCAGCTCGCCCAGGCGAGCAAGGTTGCTTCCGCCAGAAGCAACAACCTTCTGGAGGAAGGATCTGGAAGGCCCAAGTGGGCCATATTGCTATTTGTACCCCCTTTTTTACTAAATGCACTCCCTTTCTATTTTTTTGGTAACTCTTTTTTCGTAACGTTACGAAACTTTACGAATTTCGTAGCGATACTAATTTTCCTTCCACAAGGTTACGAATCCTTACGGAATATATATTTACTTTTTTTTAGCTTTCGAAGGAGTTACGGAAACTCACGGATTACGCAAAAACACCTCTTTTTGATTTTCGCCACATCACGGAATTTCACGGATTGCGCTAGCCTGCTTCCTTTTGATTTCTGACACGTCTCGGGACTTCATTTATTGCACAACAAAGGACGCCAAGTATCTCAAAGCGGCTAACCAAAGGTTGCATGTCATCAAGTAATAATCCCCGGACGAAATTAGGGTATGACAGTTGCCCCTCTTTACTTACCTTTTATCGGAGATAAGAGGAAAGCAAAGATAAGACACTGATTTCGTCCGTCCTGCCCTTTCTGTGATGACGACTCTCGTCTCTACTCCTTCTTCTTTTTTGCACAACACAAAACAAAATACAAACAACAACAAGAACAACAAACTATACATATACACATTTGGGAAAGGAAACAATCGGGAACATAACCAAGATCACATTTCCCAGTCAAGAGGATCCGCCCTTGACGACGAAAAACTCTGGAGAATGGAGGATTGCACTAGAGGGTCCTCACTAGTCAATAATGAAGCATAGCTCCAAACTCCTGGCTGGAGGACGCATGAACGAAAACGCAATTCATGGGACTCCGAAAAAGATTGAGAATGGAGAATTGCACTAAGCAATCACTACGCATGGCTCCAAACTCGAAGGTGGAGGACACATGAACGAAAACGCAATTCATGGGGCTCCGAAAAAGGGTTAAGAATGGAGAATTGCAGTAAGCAATCACTACGCATAGCTCCAAACTCGAAGGTGGAGGACACATGAACGAAAACGCAATTCATGGGGCTACGAAAAAGGTTGAGAATGGAAAATTGCACTAAGCAATCACTACGCATAGCTCCAAACTCGAAGGTGGAGAACCCATGAACGAAAACACAATTCATGGGGCTCCGAAAAAGGGTTGAGAAGGGAGAATTGCACTAAGCAATCACTACGCATAGCTCCAAACTCGAAGGTGGAGGACACATGAACGAAAACGCAATTCATGGGGCTCCGAAAAAGGTTGAGAATGGAGAATTGCACTAAGCAATCACTACGCATAGCTCCAAACTCGAAGGTGGAGGACACATGAACGAAAACGCAATTCATGGGGCTCCGAAAAAGGGTTGAGAATGAAGAATTGCACTAAGCAATCACTACGCATAGCTCCAAACTCGAAGGTGGAGAACACATGAACGAAAACGCATTTCATGGGGCTCCGAAAAAGGTTGAGAATGCAGAATTGAACTAAGCAATCACTACGCATAGCTACAAACTCGAAGGTGGAGGACACATGAACGAAAACGCAATTCATGGGGCTCTGAAAAAGGTTGAGAATGGAGAATTGCACTAACCAATCACTACGCATAGCTCCAAGCTCGAAGGTGGAGGACACATGAACAAAAACGCAATTCATCGGGCTCCGAAAAAGGTTGAGAATGGAGAATTGCACTAAGCAATCACTACGCATAGCTCCAAACTCGAAGGTGGAGGACACATGAACGAAAACGCAATTCATGGGGCTCCGAAAAAGGGTTGAGAATGGAGAATTGCACTAAGCAATCACTACGCATAACTCTAGACTCGAAGGTGGAGGACACATGAACGAAAACGCAATTCATGGGGCTCTGAAAAATGTTGAGAATGGAGAATTGCACTAAGCAATCACTACGAATTGCTCCAAAGTCGAAGGTGGAGGACACATGAACGAAAACGCAATTCATGGGGCTCCGAAAAAGGGTTAAGAATGGAGAATTGCAGTAAGCAATCACTACGCATAGCTCCAAACTCGAAGGTGGAGGACACATGAACGAAAACGAAATTCATGGGGCTCTGAAAAAGGTTGAGAATGGAGAATTGCACTAAGCAATCACTACGCATAGCTCCAAACTCGAAGGTCGAGGACACATGAACGAAAACGCAATTCATGGGGCTCCGAAAAAGGGTTGAGAATGGAGAATTGCACTAAGCAATCACTACGCATAGCTCCAGACTCGAAGGTGGAGGACACATGAACGAAAACGCAATTCGTGGGCCTCCGAAAAAGGGTTGAGAATGGAGAATTGCACTAAGCAATCACTATGCATAGCTCAAAACTCGAAGGTGGAGGACACATGAACGAAAACGCAATTCATGGGGCTCCGAAAAAGGTTGAGAATGGAGAATTGCGCTAAGCAATCACTACGCATAGCTCCAAACTCGAAGGTGGAGAACACATGAATGAAAACGCATTTCATGGGGCTCCGAAAAAGGTTGAGAATGGAGAATTGCACTAAGCAATCACTACGCATAGCTCCAAACTCGAAGGTGGAGGACACATGAACGAAAACGCAATTCATGGGGCTCCGAAAAATGGTTGAGAATGGAGAATTGCACTAAGCAATCACTACGCATGGCTCCAAACTCGAAGGTGGAGGACACATGAACGAAAACGCAATTCGTGGTGCTCCAAAAAAGGGTTGAGAATGGAGAATTGCACTAAGCAATCACTACGCATAGCTCCAAACTCGAAGGTGGAGGACACATGAACGAAAACACAATTCATGGGGCTCCGAAAAAGGTTGAGAATGGAGAATTGCACTAAGCAATCATTACGCATAGCTCCAAACTCGAAGGTGGAGGACACATGAACGAAAACGCAATTCATGGGGCTCCGAAAAAGGGTTGAGAATGGAGAATTGCACTAAGCAATCACTACGCATAGCTCCAGACTCGAAGGTGGGAGGACACATGAACGAAACGCAATTCATGGGGCTCCGAAAAATGTTGAGAATGGAGAATTGCACTAAGCAATCACTACGCATAGCTCCAGACTCGAAGGTGGAGGACACATGAACGAAAACGCAATTCATGGGGCTCCGAAAAATGTTGAGAATGGAGAATTGCACTAAGCAATCACTACGCATTGCTCCAAAGTCGAAGGTGGAGGACACATGAACGAAAACGCAATTCATGGGTCTCCGCAAAAGGGTTAAGAATGGAGAATTGCACTAAGCAATCACTACGCATAGCTCCAAACTCGAAGGTCGAGGACACATGAACGAAAACGCAATTCATGGGCCTCCAAAAAAGGGTTGAGAATGGAGAATTGCACTAAGCAATCACTACGCATAGCTCCAAACTCGAAGGTAGAGGACACATGAACGAAAACACAATTCATGGGGCTCCGAAAAAGGGTTGAGAATGGAGAATTGCACTAAGCAATCACTATGCATAGCTCAAAACTCGAAGGTGGAGGACACATGAACGAAAACGCAATTCATGGGGCTCCGAAAAAGGTTGAGAATGGAGAATTGCACTAAGAAATCACTACGCATAGCTCCAAACTCGAAGGTGGAGGACACATGAACGAAAACCCAATTCATGGGGCTCCGAAAAAGGTTGAGAATGGAGAATTGCACTAAGAAATCACTACGCATAGCTCCAAACTCGAAGGTGGAGGACACATGAACGAAAACCCAATTCATGGGGCTCCGAAAAAGGTTGAGAATGGAGAATTGCACTAAGCAATCACTACGCATAGCTCCAAACTCGAAGGTGGAGAACACATAAAGAAAAACCAATTTCAGGGGGCTCCTAAAAAGGTTGAGAATGGAGATTTGCACAACGCAATCACTACGCATAGCTCCAAACTCGAAGGTGGAGGACACATGAACGAAAACGCAATTCATGGGGCTCCGAAAAAGGTTGAGAATGGAGAATTGCACTAAGCAATCACTACGCATAGCTCCAAACTCGAAGGTGGAGGACCCATGAACGAAAACGCAATTCATGGGGCTCCGAAAAAGGTTGTGAATGGAGAATTGCACTAAGCAGTCACTACGCATAGCTCCAAACTTGAAGGTGGAGGACCCATGAAGGAAAACACAGTTCATGGGGATCCGAAAAAGGGTTGAGAGTGGAGAATTGCACTAAGCAATCACTACGCATAGCTCCAGACTCGAAGGTGGAGGACACATGAACGAAAATGCAATTCATGGGGCTCCGAAAAAGGTTGAGAATGGAGAATTGCACTAAGCAATCACTACGCATAGCTCCAAACTCGAAGGTAGAGGACACATGAACGAAAACACAATTCATGGGGCTCCGAAAAAGGGTTGAGAATGGAGAGTTGCACTAAGCAATCACTACGCATAGCTCCAAACTCGAAGGTGGAGGACACATGAATGAAAACGGTGGGGCTCCGAAAAAGGTGTTGGTCGGCAGGACCGAACGATCCACCGGGTCTTTCCACCTACAAAAGCAAACATGCTTTTTGCAAAGAAAAATAAATCATTCGCGAGAGCACCATATCTTCCTTGTAATCGAGAATGAAGGGTAGGATGTCAACTTTTAGCTTTTAAATGAACATGCGGGGGAAACATCGGACTAAGCTGAAAATAAATGACTCATAGTGTATAAAACTCACAAGGGAAGTGTTTTATCCTATTCCCAAACCATAACTGTACCATGACTCTATTTTGCACACGACTTCCTATCGAATCAAAGATCAAACGTACGATCACGGACCAATAGGATTTTCTCGAGGGTGGTGTTTTTGGAGAGGAATCTGGGCGTTTCGGTCTTTTCCTCTTTGTTCATGTGGGGTGGGATATTGCCAGACGAGAATGATTTCGAGTGGCAATCTGGCTTGAAGAATTTCTGTCCTCTTTCTTTCATTAATCGAGAATTACTTCTTTTCCCTTTTCACTTCCCGTCGTCCTTCGACCGGGAATCTTTCCTCTTCTTTTTTGTTCTTTTCTTTATTTTCATCTTTTTTTTCTTTTTCTTTCTTTCCATTTCTTCCTTTTCTTTCTTTTCACTTCTCCTTTCCCATCCTTTTGTTTGGGAAATCGGGTTTTAGCATTCTATTCGCCCTCCCTTGAGGAGATTCCGCTGTCCTTTGCTTCGGGAAAGGAATGAGGATTCTTTTTTATAGGCCAAGGTCAAAAAGTCTAAGGTTGTGTTTCAATGGGGTCTTTTATCGTGGGAACCCAATCTTGATATCTGGGGCGAAACAAATTTGGGTGTCAAGGTGTCGATTTCGGGCCGAGCTTCCATATTGTTCCATAAGGCACGCGTGACAATGATGATTCGAAAACAACGTGCAAAATTAGTCATGGCTACAGCCAGGTGGGCACTCAAGCATCCCGTTTATGGCATTGTGATACTACGGTTGGGAATTTACACAAACAGACCCAACGTTTCCAAGTTATGTTCTTTCATCAGTTTAATGAATTCATCCATTCTTATCTCGGTCATTCCGGAAAATAAACATGTAGCATCAGTCCCTTGTTTCCAGAAGATATGTTTGCTCTTTACGAATGATTTATACTTCTTAACTATAACATGTCGACCTTCGCGGTCTTTCTTTCTTTTTCCTTTTGTTTCATCTTTATATATTCACAAAATTATACACCTGTGGTCCTCTATGAAGAAATCTTTCTTTGTATATCTACACTCTTATACATGACAAACTTTTTCTGTATACGCATTGGAACTCTCTCCCTTTACGTCACACGATCAAACCCTATTTACATTCAAAGATCTTTTTCGTTTTTCTCCAACGCACACCTATGGCTCATACAAAAGTTTCTTTATATACATTCGTTGCTCACACACACAAGAATTTCTTTCCACGCATCACTTACACACACAAAAACCTTTTATACACATTTTCCTTTTACATACATGTATATATACAAACCTTTTTCTTTTCTTTATGAACATGACTTTTATTCACAACGCTTCTTTCTTTTTATTAGGATTTTTGGTTCATTTTACTTTTAGGACAACGTTCCTAAATGAAAAATTCTACGCGATTCTGGAATTTCAACAGACACTATTGACAACAACGAAATAAATACTAACATAACAATTCAAACAACATGTATGCACAAAACAAAAGTCAATCAAAACGAAACAAACGTTAGTCCCTTAGTCAAACAAAAATAAGGTGATATATACCAAGAAAAATGGAAACAAAAAGAAATATGGACCAAGGGATCTCCCAATCATGTGGCCCCGCTTCCTCCTAAGAAATCAAGTAAATCGGCCATCTCCTCGTCCTCGCGGGCCTCATCTGCCTCGTCGAGAGCCTCTACTGGTGCCTCTGCAGGTGCCTCTCCTGCCCGGGCCTCAGGCCAATCTCCAGGCCATGCGACCTCTGCCCTGAACTGGTCCAGAGTAGGGCACGGAAAAGAAGTAAAGCCCTGGCTCTGCAGGGTGAGGCTTATCTGATAAAGACAATCATGGGTCCGTACATGTGCCCGGTGGTTGGTCGCCTGCTGGCGAACTAAATGCCGCAAATACTGTTCCGTATCAAACGATCCGGCTGGACCGGCCTGATGAGGTGGCGGCACGTCTGCGGCCTGCGGAGCATCCCCCTGGACCTGTCTCTGCGTGCAATACTTCTCAATAAAAGCTCGGGTGATGGGCGGCTGAATCACCTTGCTAGGTGCGACAGGGACTCCGAACGACTGGCAGAGTCCTGTGATCAAGGCGGGAAATCCCAGGGCCCTGTTGGACTTATCTGGGTCCAGAGGGTGCCTGGTAGGTGCCATACCTGCAAATATATAGATGGCATCAGCGATTAGCTGAGCCACGTGAATGCTCATCCGCGTCAGGATGGCGTACACCAGCTGACACTTCGACAGGGGGAGGTCGGAATTATGGTCGCTGGGCTGGATGTTGCTGAGCAGCAAAGTCATCCAGATCTGAGTCAGGGTGGTCATGTTGGTGCGCATGATCCGCACCCGTCTCCCGGCAGCAGTCCGGGCAAAATCCTGCCCCGGTATACATAGCAACTGGGCGATGGCCTCCTCATCGAACCCATCGGACCGGTTCCTCCTCTGGCCATACTCGCACTCCTGACCCTCTTCCAGCATTAAAGGATATCCCAGGAGTTGGCCGATAGCATCTGCATCAAACGGGATCCACTGACCCCTCACCCAAGACCTCATATCTCGCACGCCCTCCTCTGTAGGCCAAGCATTGGCATAAAATTTGAGGACTATGTCTGGATCGAACTTGGCCATGGGGGTAACCAGTGATGCCCACCGCCGACGAACTATCTCCTCCTGGAAATCGGTATACTCATCGTCCCTGAGCTGGACGCGTCGCTCCCGGAGAAATGACCATCCCTTGATGGCCTCGAAGCGCTGCTGGTGTTCAACGCTCCTAAAGCAGTGACTATGATACTCGGGAGCGGAACTAGTTCCTTCGGCCGCTTTATCCTTCCTGGATCTCTTTGAGGCAAGTTTCCTCGGGGCCATTTCCTGCGAGAACAAACATTTAGAAGTTAGTTTTACAAGATAATGCTTATCTTAACGCAAAAATGTCATGCTAATCCCTCTGATTTAGACCAAGCTCATGTAATCCATTTATGCACACGAGCATGTGTAGAAAATATCCTATTACTCATGTCAACATACAAGAACATCCAACATATTCTAATTGCCATACACCTATATACATTCTAAAAAAGAAAACACACTTTCATGCTCAAAGTGTTGCGTCAAACTTCACACCTAATTTATATCCTAAACATTTGCTATTTACAAACTACCTACATATGTTTGAAATATATATCATACAAATTTTTATTGTTTCATTCACATTTATTCATATTGGCAAGCTATTTACATTATGCACACACTTACATTCAAAAAGGGAATTTCGTGCTATCATACATTCATTTAGGAAGACAATCATTCACACTTTGCTAGGAATTTCATGCTCCTTATATTTACCTATGTATACACACTATTGCAAGGTGTTTTCCACACTACCTCTATGTAAAGTATCAAACATGGGGCAGCCCAAATTCGAGCAAAAACTCTCACAAGCAAATCCTAATTTTCATGTTTTTTCTAATTCTAAAACCCAAATTTGGATTCCTAGCCATAAGCATGTTTCCTTGCATTGAAGCTACAGGTTTGGGTTCCTAAGCTTGGAATTGCATTTGGTTACCTATTTTGAATCTCCTATGTTGTACCTACATATAAGAAACAGTCCCACTCTCCCAATTTTACAAAATCATATTCACACATCATTGGGGCATTTCACCAAGCACTTGGTGAGTGCATGTTTGGACATAAATTGCAAGAGGATGGGGACAATGTAGCATGCCCCATTGCTTCAGAATACAGCATAGGCCTAAGGCCTTCTCATTCAAATCCTCAACTCAAGAAAACAAGCATCAAAGCAACCCAAAACTGCCTCACAAATATAAGCACATTCTCTCAATTTGGAGCACCAAAAGATGAAGAAAATATACCAATGGGAAGCTAAAAACATCAAGGATTGAATACTTACTTGTTGGAGTGAATAATAACACCAAAAATGAAAGCAAAAGGCAACCAAAAGTGGCTTGAGGGAGCAAAACCGCAAGCCTTCGTGAGTCTTTTCTTTTGAATGAGGGGGGGGGGGGGGGGAGTTTTTGGATGCAAAAATGTTCCCCTCCCTCGTTTTTATATTTTGAATGCAGGGGTTGCTCGCCCAGGCGCGAGCTCAGCTCGCCCAGGCGAGCTAACCTGCCATTTTTTTTTTGAGGGGAACATTAACCATGTCTCCTCCTTCCTTATGGGTTAGCGTTTTCCCACTTGAATCTACTTAAATTAGAATTAGGTGTCGATTACTTATTTAAAACAAACAATAGTAAAAGAAACTGCGAACGCAAAGGATACTGAGCTGCCCTGCAGCGACGTTCTCTGCTTGTTTAGCGCCGGGAAGGGGCAACGATCGGTCGGTCGTGACCCTAGCCCCACTTGCATCCGTCCCTATGTACCTGTAAGTAGGAAACAAATAATATGCGGCCAATCGTGACCGGTCATCGTCTTACCTTGGTTGATTTCTGCCATTGACTTGTCTTGACTTCTGACTGTGGCCTGAGACGATTCTGCTCCTTGCTATCACAAGATATGCATGTGCATGTGCATGTATGAATGTTTCTAATGCAATGATTTTATTTTAGTGAAGGCTGATTAGATTTAATTTTAAATAAGCATTTGGGGCACCCCATACACCGAGCGTAGAGGGCTCAAGTCTAAAACACAAGGTTTGAAACCAAAGGGAGGACTAAAACCTCGCCCATCTATTCTTCTTTTAAAGGAACGAGACAAATACAGTGAATGGGAATCCCTAGAGGAAACCAAAAGGAACGAGAACAACTCAAAAATAAAAAACATGCAACGGTCCTCTCGATTGCCCCAGACTTCAAGCGTAATATCGTTTAACTACATCGGAGTTCACGGGCGAGGGCAGCTCCTTGCCATCCATGTTGGTGAGTATCAGAGCACCCCCAGAAAAAGCTCTTTTCACCACGAAAGGTCCTTCATAATTCGGGGCCCACTTGTCTCGACTATCCTTAACAGCGTGGGACATCTTTTTCAGCACGAGGTCCCCCTCGTTGAACTTGCGCGGACGTACCTTCTTGTCGAATGCGTTCTTTACTCTTCGTTGATACCGATGCCCATGGCTCATGGCTGTCAAACGCTTACCTTCAATGAGGTTGATTTGGTCGTAGCGTGCTTGAGCCCATTCCGACTCTTCTAGGCCGGATTATGCTATTATCCTCTGAGAAGGAACTTCCACCTCAAACGGGAGTATTGCTTCCATCCCATAAACTAAGGAATACGGTGTTGCCCCAGTAGAAGTTCGTACCGAGGTTCTATATCCGTGCAGGACGAAAGGCAACATCTCATGCCAATCTTTGTATGACACTGTCATCTTTTGAACAATCTTCTTAATATTCTTATTCGCAGCCTCTACAGCTCCATTCATCTTTGGCCGATAAGGGGTAGAGTTATGATGCTGGATCTTGAAGTCTTCGCACATCTCCTGCATCATCTTATTGTTCAGATTGGTGCCATTGTCAGTAATGATCTTCCTGGGGAGTCCGTATCGACAAATCAACTCCTTCTTTATGAATCTAACTAACACATTCCTTGTGACATTAGTATAAGAAGCTGCTTTGACCCATTTGGTGAAGTAATCTATCGCCACAAGAATGAAGCGGTGACCATTTGACGCTTTGGGTTCGATGGCCCTAATAACGTCTATTCCCCACATGGAAAAAGGCCAAGGGGCGGACATAACATTCAGGGGATGTGGCGGAACATTGACATTGTCCGCGTATGCCTGACATTTATGGCATTTCCTTACATGAGCGCAGCAATCGCTTTCCATGGTGAGCCAATAATAACCGGCCCTAAGGATTTTTCTGGCCATAGCATGCCCATTGGCATGTGTCCCAAAGGAACCCTCGTGGATCTCCTCAATCATGAAGTTTGCCTCTTTGGCATCTACGCATCGTAGGAGGGTCATGTCGTGGTTTCGTTTGTACAGGATGGTACCACTTACAAAGAAACCAGTAGCCAATCTCCTCAGCGTCCTTTTGTCATTGTCAGAAATCCCTGGTGGGTATTCTTTGTTCTCGACATACTGCTTGATGCCGAAATACCACGGTTTCCCATCCCGCTCTTCCTCTATTGCATAACAATATGCCGGCCTGCCTTGAGATTTGAATTCGATGTACGGCAGATCCCCGTGTGGGGCAAGTTGAAACATGGATGCTAGGGTGGCTAATGCATCAGCCATTTGATTCTCTTCCCGAGGTATGTGGTGGAAGGAAATGTCGTCAAAGTACTTGGCTAACCTCAAGATGTGAGTTTGATAGGGTATCAACTTTGGATCCCTAGTTTCTCATTCTCCTTTCAACTGGCGTATCACCAAAGCTGAGTCTCCATACACCTTGAGTAGTTTTACATCAAAATCAATGGCCGCCTGAACCCCGAGGGCGCATGCTTTGTACTCAGCCATATTGTTGGTACAATCAAAACCTAGCCTAGCCGTGAAAGGAATACACTGATCATCCGGGGATACAAGGACTGCCCCTACTCCATGGCCCAAAGCATTTGACGCCCCATCGAAGCAAACAATCCATTTGTCTATGTCCTCGTGCGTCCGCTTCTCTTCAAACAGGGCCATGATATCTTCATCTGGGAACTCGGGGTGCATCGGCCGATAATCCTGGAGGGGTTGTTGGGCCAAATAATATGCTAAGGCACTTCCCTTTACCGCTTTTTGCGTGACGTAAACGATATCAAATTCAGATAATAGTACCTGCCACCTAGCGATTCGTCCCGTGAGGGCCGGTTTTTCAAAGATGTATTTCACGGGATCCATTTTGGAAATAAGCCACGTGGTATGGCTGAGCATATACTGCCTAAGCCGATGTGATGCCCATACCTGAGCACAACACGTCCTTTCCAGCATTGAGTAATTCATCTCACATGCGGTAAACTTCTTGCTCAGATAGTAGATGGCTTGCTCCTTTTTCCCAGAATCATCATGCTGACCCAACACGCACCCCATAGACTCGTCCAACACGGTCATGTACAGGAAAAGGGGTCTTCCTGTTACATGTGGCATGAGCACCGGGGGATTCGCGAGACTCTGTTTGATCTTCTCGAAGGCCTCTTGGCAGTCACTGTTCCATAGGACCGCCTGGTTCTTACGTAACAGCTTAAAAATGGGCTCACATGTAGGGGTGAGCTGCGAGATAAATCTCGCGATATAATTCAACCTGCCTAAAAACCCCCGAACCTGCTTCTCCGTGCGTGGTTCTGGCATTTCAAGGATGGCTTTTACTTTCTCGGGATCTATCTCTATCCCTTTCTAACTTACGATAAATCCTAGCAGCTTCCTCGACTTCACCCCAAAGGTGCATTTGGTTGGGTTTAGTTTTAATTGGTATTTCCGCAACCTTCCAAACAGCTTACGCAGATTGACAAGGTGTTCGTCCTCAGTCCGAGACTTGACAATCATGTCATCTACGTAGACCTCTATTTCCTTATGCATCATATCATGGAACAATGCCACCATGGCACGCTGATAGGTTGCCCCAGCATTTTTCAACCCGAAGGCCATCACTTTATAGCAGAATGTCCCCCGTAGGGTGACGAAAGTGGTCTTCTCTACATCCTCGGGTGCCATCTTTATTTGATTATACCCCGAGAAACCATCCATAAAAGAGAAATGGGCGAATTTGGCTGTATTATCTACCAATATATCAATGTGTGGCAGGGGAAAATTGTCTTTAGGACTGGCTCGGTTCAAGTCCCGGTAGTCTACACACATTCGAACCTTGCCGTCCTTTTTCGGGACTGGGACAATGTTGGCCACCCACTCCGGGTACCGCGCCACAGCTAAGAAACCTGCATCAAACTGCTTCCTTACTTCTTCTTTAATTTTTAAGGACATCTCGGGTTTCATTCTTCGTAACTTTTGCTTAACCGGGGAAGACCCAGGATTCAAAGGCAACTTATGCTGCACAATGTCAGAATCCAGACCGGGCATGTCTTGATATGACCATGCAAAGACATCTTGATACTCTTGAAGAAGGGTTATCAAGTCTTGACAGATAGGCGCGGTCATACCGATTCCTACCTTTACTTCTTTCTTTTCCTCCGTGGTCCCCAAGTTTACCAATTCGGTTTCTTCTTGGTGAGGCTTCATTTCACGTTCTTCCTGAGCGACCAACCTCTCCAACTCTGGTGACAGGACGTCCTCTTCCTCTTCCTCGTTTATCGTTTGGCTTATATCTCGATCGAAATCGATTGTCAAACCCTCGTTGTTAGGATCCTCAAAGAATCGACCCTCATATCTATACCAAACAAGACAAAAGAAACAAAAAACATGCAAAATGATATGAGAAAAGGTGGGACCGCAAGAACAGATGAAACAAGATCTCTTTGTTTATTTAATAAGGTAGGTTTCACAAAACAAAAGAGAAAGGAAATCTATAGGCTCTAATTACATTGAATCAGCGGTATAGACTTCTGACTGGCTTATCACGCGCCAGTTCCCCACTTGGGAATCGGGGTGGCATGGTTGCACAAAACTTGGTGGGTCTTGAGGGAACTCCTCTTCTATTGCTGCCACCTCCTCCTCGGACACCATTCCAGCGCTGGTGAAACACTGGCTAATACGGCCGGGCCATACCCTATCCGCCCGAAATCTTGACGGCACGTTCCTCCTCCCCGGCATCCCGGGTTCATACCCTAATCCATACTTGTATGGATTTCCTTTGATATCGACCACGTTGGCATTCCCGAGGCAGTCCTTGCCTAGACCCATTCCGGGCTCAAATCCGTTCCCGAGCATAACACGCGCCACCATTATGGTCGCTTTGGAGAGAGAAGGTAGCGACGGACTTGGTTCCACAGAGGCGCAGCTCACCACTTCAAAGGATTGGAAAGCTGTTTCCAATGATTCTTCCGCCGCTTCTACGTATGGTGCGGAGGAGGGGCAACTCACTAACATGTCCTCTTCACCCGACACTATCACTAAAAGTCCACCCACTGCGAACTTCAATTTCTGGTGAAGCGTTGAAGGGACCACTCCCAGGGCATGAATCCACGGTCTTCCCAAGAGGCAGCTATAGGCGGGATTTATATCCATTACTTGAAACACCACATTGCAAGTGTGGGGGCCTATCTGAATGGGAATGTCGATTTCCCCCATCACTTCCCGCCGAGTACCATCAAAGGCTCGCACCACCATCGAGCTTGGTTTTAAACGTGATGCACTAAAAGGAAGCTTTTCCAAAGTGGTCTTCGGCATTACATTTAAGCTCGATCCATTGTCGATAAGTACCTTTGCGACAACGTGGTCCATACATCTCACCGACACATGTAGAGCCTTGTTGTGTCCTCTCCCCTCAACAGGAATCTCTTATTCCGCAAACGCGATATAATTGTTGGTGGTTATATGATTAACGATGCCTTCGAAATCCTCCACTAAGATATCATGTTCTACATGGGCATCATTAAGGACCTTCATCAACAGCGCACGATGAGGCTCGGAGTTTATGAGTAGTTCAAGCAAAGAGATCCTTGCTGGAGTTTTATTCAGTTGCTCGACTACCTTAAACTCGCTTTGTTGGATGAGGCGGAGGAACTCATGGGCCTCTTCCAAAGTCACTATTTTTCCTTGAAGTCCTTCTTTCTTTTCGGCCCTTCTTACCACTGGAGGATCTACTTCTTTCGAGGGGGTGGCTATATCTGTGGGCTCTTGGACCATGGGCGCTTTCCCTTTGGAGGGTAATTCTGCCGGGTGAGGGGAAGCGAACACCTGACCACTGCGGGTTACGCCACTGAGGCCGGTGATGTTGGTTACCTTAGCTGATAGGGAGTCAACTTCGGTTGCAACTCTTTCGCTGGACGCGGGAGGGGTATACTTCCACGGAACGGCCTTATTACTTTGATATGCAAATGGTGTTGGCTTGGGTGCCGTCCGGGGGTATATGGGTATGGAGCCGGTCCCTTTCCTAGTAAAACATATCACTAGGGCCTTGGGGGTTAGAGGAACCTTCTTCTCTTCCGACTGCATGCAAATTTGTGGTTCTTCCCTCCCTCCTATGGACACTTCAAGCTGCCCGCAATCCATGAGCCGCTGAAGCAATTCTTCCACCACGGGACAGGTTTCCATGTCATGTGACTCCCTGAGGTGAAACAAACATTCATCCCTTTCGTCTCCACCTCGGGAGACCATGCACGCCGCTTGCAGTGATTGATAGATGAAGCGTCTAGAAGTAACCACCTCTCCTAACCTCTTTACCCGCGATGGCCCGTCCTCTTCGACGGCGTTCACGCTAGCCCCTCCATGACTAGCTAGCGGGTTGGTTTTAACATTTGGGCCTTCCTTCTGAAACGCTAGCCAGCCGGCACTAATCAGGTGCTGCACTTTATACTTGAACGGGATGCAGGAGTCAATATTGTGTCCGGGAGCTCCACTATGGTAAACACACTTGGCACCCGGGTCGTACCACTTGGGGTAGGGTGGCTGGAAGACCTTCCCGGGTATGGCCACCACCAAATGATTCTCCACAATGAAGGCCATAACTCGGAGTATGCCATGGGAATAGGGGAGAAGTTATCTTTCAGGGGCGGGTGCTGTGCATATTTATAGCTTGTGCCAGGGGCTGTATTATTAATTGGCCGGGGAGCGGCTGGAGCTGTGCGTTGGGCCGACACTCTTTCTGCTGCGGGTGGTCCTTTTACTTGAGTCGGGAGAGAATTCCCAGCTCGGATTAAAAAATTTGGGGGATTGGGCTGGTATGAGCTTTGGATATTTTGGGGTGCTTTCATCCACGTTGGGGCGGTGGTGACTGCGTGGGCGTCTCCTTCTTTTTTCCTCGCGCCCACTACTGGGGCTCTTCTGTTGTTGTTGGAAGCATATTCGAACTTGCCTTTCTGTAATCCAGATTCAATCCTTTCTCCGCCGAAGACGAGATCCGCAAAGTTAGCTGGCATGTAGCCTATCAGCTTTTCATAGTAGAACGTGGGTAACGTATCTACCATAATTGTGATCATCTCCCTTTCCGTCATGGACGGTACGACTTGGGCTGCAAGATCTCTCTATCTTTGGGCATATACCTTAATGGACTCATGCTCTCGCTTAGTCATACTCTGAAGCTGGTTCCGATCGGGAGCCATGTCCGTATTGTACTGGTACTGCCTAATGAAGGCAGTTGCCAAGTCCTTCCATGATCGGATCTGGGAAGCTTCCAAATTGGTATACCATGCTACAGCTGCTCCGGCCAAGCTGTCTTGAAAGAAATGGACCAACAATTTCTCGTCCGCAGAATACGCCCCCATCTTTCGGCAATACATCCGAAGATGCCCCTTCGGACATGTCGTCCCTTTGTACTTATCAAAGTCCGGTACTTTGAACTTGGGAGGAATGACGATATTGGGCACGAGACATAAATCCGCTAAATCCGAGAATGGGTAATTGCCAAGGCCCTTGACTGCTCTTAACCTCTCTTCGAGCGCCTCAATCTTTCCCTTATCTTCCGCGAAGGGAACAGATTCTATTACGGGTGTGGGTGAGGCCGGAATATGGCGGACTATGTTCGGTTGGGGTAATTCATGTGGGGACGGATCTTTGAGGTGGAGCAGGGGGCCGAGATGGGTATCTCCTTCCTCATCGTCTTGCCCGGGATAGTCGTCATAAGGCGGGAGTTGCCCTCAAAAGTAGGGGCTTGGCTTAAATATTCCGGAGTGGCACGGGGAGTGAAGTCCGGAGGCAAGCCATAAGGATAAGCTTGCGGACTATACCTTTGACCAAACACGGTCGTGTTTCTGTCTCGGCCCGAATTTAAAGCGGGTTGCAGCACCGGCTCCGCTTCCCTAACCGTACTGGAGGCGGTTGCCATGGCTTTGTCCTCTATGGTTTTCTGGAGTTTTAACATGACCTCCGAGATGGAAGCCATTTGATCTTTTAAGGCCGATAGATCAGCCTTCATCTGTTCTTGCACGCCCTCTTCATTATCCATTTTTCTGGATCGAGTGTTATAGGGGTGCCTTGGTGTTTTCTTAGTTATGATGAATTTCCTAAAGAAATAAACAAAGGTGAGTATGCCACCAAAACATGAATATGCAAATGAATGATCGGTGCACTTGGATCCACCCAAAGGTTTTTAGGTAACGTAATGAGTCCAGAACTTCTCATTTTATAAAAAGAACAAAGCTTTCATCTAGCCAAGATTATACAAAGGTGTCATAAGAGAACCTAACGATTTCTAATTATGTGGGCCATCAAATCTATCATGTGTTGACAGTAATTGATTAGCCCATGAATCTCCTCGGGGGCCGTACACACTTCGGCCATGGCTTTCGCTTTGGCTAGTAGACGCGGGAGGTCTTGACTTCCATTCAAGGTCAAGGCGAACCTATCCATCCACATAGTCGCTTCTTGATGCAATGCATCAATCACCCTCCCTCTTGCTTCTTTTTCGGCGTACACTTGTGCAAAATCCTCCACTAGCTTTTGTTCATGGGCCATAGACTGGTTCAATTCTTCCTTGTATTGCCCTATGATAGCTAGCATGCTTTGCTCCGTGGCTTCCAAGTGTTGAGCCAAACTTCTTTTGGACCTCGCGCAGGCAACTAACTATTCTTTTAAGATCATGCCATGCACCCGTGACCGATCTCTCTCCTCTCTTCGGAGCTTGAGCTCATTGTTGCTACCCTACAATGCTCCTCGGAATTTCTCTCGGCCATATTCCTCCTTGCGGGCCCTTTTGGTTTCTTGTTCAAGGGCTTTTGCAATGGCCGCGTTTTCCTCTTGTAACTCGGTGCACTCCTTCCGGATGTGTGTAGCAGCTGACTTGAACTTCTCCTTGGCGAGTCTTGCCTTCCCTAACTCTAATTTTAGAGCTCGGACTTCTTCATCTTCCTCTGAAGCTTCGAAGTCCTCCTCATCGATAACTTTCAACTTGGAGAGCCAATCTAACCCCCACGTGTGAATTCTTAGCCATCCATGATAATCTCCGATGACGCCATTACGGATGCCCCTAAGCTCCTTGTCTTTCCTCAACGGACTTCTCCACGCCTTGTGGAATCTTTGTATCGCCTTGAGACTTTGTGCGCCTAGATTCCTCACAAGGAAAGGCGAGAGACTTTCTTCGGTTGGCGCTCCCCTCATAGGGTACCCTAGTTGTCTTATGGCGAGTGCGGGATTATAATTAATACACCCCCTAGTCCCTATCAATGGAATATTAGGGTAGTCCCCACACGAGAAAAGAACTCCTTCCTTGCCTTCCTTCCAACGAGGAAACCAATTGATCACGCTGCCCCCTATCCCAGCCAAATGTTGGTCCCAATCGACTTTTCCTTTTTCGGCGCATGAGCGATAGCTTTGAAGCAGACACGGGTGTCTCGTGTCTTGTTGGAATAGGTGTGAAATCAACCACACACAGAGGGCGGGTAAACAACAGACAATCCGTGCACTGTTTTTCTCACACCTCCGGTCAAAGGTGTCAAACAAATCTGCCAAGATAGCCACCAATGGACTTTCCTTGCTATGGTAATATGCGAGGAAAGCATCAATGGCGGCTAAGTCGACCAAACCGTCGACGTTCGGGAAGAGGACAACCCCAAAAATCAGCAAAGCTAAAATATCTGCAAACGGGCCCCACTTCTCTTGGCTCGCCATATCCCTTGCCTTACCTTCCAAGTATTTCCGAGGCAGGCCCACTACGCCATTCCGAGTTTGCTTCGTGCGATCCAACTCTTTTGCTGAATCACCAACCCCAGCTGCAATCTTGCTCAAGGAAGGAAGAAAGTCGGAGAAAAGATACGGTTTTCTCCCCCCAAGAGGGCATCCTAATATTTCCTCAAACTCTTCAATAGTTGGTACCATTTGGAAGTCCCCAAACGTGAAACAACTCAACGGCTGGTCATAGTATTGGGCGAGGGATACGACGGCTTCCGTAAATATCTCCGCTGCGGCCAAATCTAGAATCTTCCCGTACACTTTGCGGAAGGCTTGCCTTTGGAGAGGTCCCATCAATCGTCCTAATTCCTTGAGGCTAGTGACATCTAGACCTTTAACCTTGACTTGATAAAACCTTTTGCCGTTTTGATTTGTCCCCATGATTTACCTAAAAAAAGGGTGGATCAAGACTTCGATATGAATGATGCGATGCGTATGCATGAAGCGGAAAGAAAACAAGAAAAAGGGGTAACTCATACATACGAGACCGCAGAGACCCGATTTTAATGCTACGTTTTGGGCATGATGGCGCCTCAACGTAGCATTAAAAAGGTTACGTATTACTCTAAAGAAACCAAACATCACTAGCAAAAACTATAAACCAAAAATGCATGAGAACGAATGGCACAGGAGCGTGTTTGCTCTTTGCCCCTATTTGGGAACCTATAGGACAATATCTAGGGGTCTCTAATAACTACTTCCCAACAATTTATAACTCACACGACCGTTCTCTAGAGGTATCATCACTCAAGATAATAATATTGTGGCGGTATGGAATACCAGCGACAACACATTATAAAGAGAGAAAGCTCTAGACGAGGTTTCACTATTATCAAGCAAGTCAGAGACCTAGCATGATGATAGATTCACCTCCACTCCTTAAATTCCCATGAACCCGGGTATAGGGCCCTTTTTTTACTCAAACCCGTGGGTGCTTAGAATGCAGTGTAAAGAATGCGAAATAGACAACAGTTATTTACATTTTACACAGTTCAACAAAAGCACACACAAAGTTTCACCAATCCACAATTCCTTTAAAATAGGCCTAACTCACAAAAAGGTCCCCAGTGGAGTCGCCAACTGTCGCAACGTGCCCTTCGCGGGCGAGCGAGGGCGAGGCTCATGGGTGCGCTTTCCAAAGGAGGAAAGATGCGCGGAGTCGCCACCAACGTTTATTTGTGGGAAACGTCGGAAAAACCGAAGGAAACCGGTCAAAATGAAATTTCTAAGTTCGGGAGTTGTATTTACGCTTGAGGAAAGTATTAGCACCTCTCACGTTTGTCTCAAAGGACAACAACCTATTTTTTAGAATTGTGGAAATTGTGTTACCTTAACTTTTATTTCTTTTTATTTTTTGAGGTCGACAAAAGCAGGGCTTTTGCTCCTACGTACCCTCCATCAAAGAGGAAATCAGACCTACGTAGTTCTTTCTTATGCGTGAATCAAGTGATTCTTTTTACTTGAAAGGTGATCATTTTAAGGCGTTGGACCTTAAAAATGATCCATTTTACTTGGTAAGAAACTGAAATGATAAACTTTGAAAACCCTATTTTTTGTGGACGAGCTTGACTAGGTGAGTTGATTTTAGCCTTAATTTCACTTTAGTTATTAGTCAATTCAATTAAGAATGAGAAATCCCAAAGAGAAAACGTCCGATTGATTTTTCGCTTTATTTTACTAAAAGGTATTTTTTTATTATTATATTATTATTTTACCTCTTTTTTTTATTTTCAACGTCGTTACGGCATGACCGAACGGTCGGAATTCATTTTAACAGAATTTAATGAATACTACAATTCAAATGATCGGTGGAAATTTATTTTATTTTTAGATTAGGCGAGAAACGACTTAAATAAATGGCTTAAGCACGTCAAAAAGGGGGTATAAAAAGCGAATGAAAATGAGAATAAAAATACATGAAACAAAATGTGGACCACCACGGGTACATAGAATGAATTGAAAAGCTCGATTTGAGGTACTTACCCGTTGAAGACTGAAGAAAACGAAGAACGAACGATGAATATTTGAAGAACGATCGAGAATCTTCGCGTAATTACTCACGGAAACGTTACGGAAGCGCCTCGGCTTGGATTTTCTTCACGGAAACAATTTTCCTCAGTAAATTTAAGAGAATACGAAATGCCAAGAAGGCTGAACCCAGGCGAGCATGGTTGCTTCCTCCAGAAGCAACAGCCTTCTGGAGGAAGGATCTGGAAGGCCCAAGTGGGCCAGATTGCTATTTGTACCCCCTTTTTTACTAAATGCACCCGCCCTTCTATTTTTTTGGTAATTCTTTTTTCGTAACGTTACGAAACTTTACGAATTTCTTAGCGATACTTATTTTCCTTTCGACAGGTTACGAATCCTTACGGAATATATATTTACTCTTTTTTAGCTTTCGAAGGAGTTACGGAAACTCACGGATTACACAAAAACACCTCTTTTTGATTTCCGCCACATCACGGAATTTCACGGATTGCGCTAGCCTGCTTCCTTTTGATTTCTGACACGTCTCAGGACTTCATTTATTGTGCAACAAAGGACGCCAAGTATCTCAAAGCGGCTAACCAAAGGTTGCATGTCATCAAGTAATAATCCCCGGACGAAATTAGGGTATGACACCCCTCAAATGGTTCTCTTGGGTTAGTCAAAACTAGCACTAGAGCGGTCGTCAATCTTTCCTTAAGGGTCTAAAAACTGTGCTCACATTGGGTATCCCACACAAAAGCTTGACCCTTACAAGTCATTTTAGTCAAAGGTAAAGCCAACTTGGAGAAACCTTCTATGAATCTCCGGTAGTATCCTACTAAGCCCAGAAAACTCTTAATCTAAAAAACAGACTTAGGACTTTCCCACTTAAGAACGGCTTCTATCTTAGATGGATCTACAGCTATACCCCCTTGAGATATCACATGCCGAGAAGATCCAACGATTTACAAATGCAGGAGGGCACTTTTACCAAGACAACTCAGACAACTTCCTTGAGAAGCTTTCTTGTGAGGCTTACCTGAGAAGCTTCCTCATGAGGCTTCTTTGATAAGCCAGAGTTTTAACTACCAACACCCTTCTAATAACTAAACTCACATCCTTGAAAATAAAACACGGATAAAATAACACAACAAAATAAAATCAAACATCAATTACAATAACTAATAATATATATATATATATATATATATATATATCACAGTGTTACAATATTGGATAGAAGACTCCAAGAGGATTGGGCTAGAGCTGCTAAAAAAGACCCTAGGGTTCTCATGAACCTCAGGGTAGATTGCTGAGCCCATGGGCCAAGGTTGGATCCACTCTTCTTTGTAAATATTAGAATAGGTTTTTCCTTCTTTTGGGCATTGTATTTTGGCCATTCTTGTAGTATAGGGTTTTAGCCTTGTATTTCAGGGCATTTTGAGTAGTCTTTATAGTAGGGAATTTTTTGTATTTTCATGTATTTTGGCATGGGGGTGAGCTTAGCTATTATAGGAGGTGTGTGTAGCTAAGCTCTAGCTTCTCATCTCAAGGAAGTGAGCTTAGATATTAGAGGGGTGTGTGTAGCTAAGCTCTACCTTCTCTAGGAATCTTCTCAATGAAGCTTCTCAAGGAAGCTTCTGAAGGAGGTGAGCCTAGTTATTACAGGGGTTGTGTAGTTAAGCTCTAGCTTCTCATGGAAGCTTCACCTCTTCTCCTTTATCTTCTGTTTCATCTCCATGGTGGAAAATCACCACTGAAGGACCTCATTGAAGCTCAAAGATCCATCCTCCATAGAAGCTTCACAAGCAAGCTTCCATCAAGTGGTATCAGAGCACAAGAGCTTCAAGTAAGTGCTCCTTAAACCTCCATTAACCTCCATTGTTGTTTCTTCATTTTTCTCCATGTATTTCCTCACATGTCTTGTGTTTAATGTTGTTAACATGATTCTTTAGAATTTCCACTGATTAAACTTGCTATGGAAGCTAGATTTGATTTTCTATGGTTCAAATTTCTTGTTCTTATTCTTGAACCATGAATTGTGTTGAGTTTAGGTTCCTTTGAGTTTTGTGGCTGAAACCTAAACCGTAAAATTATTACAAAAACATTAATGTAGAAGAAAACCTCAAAAATCTAGAGTGACTTGTTCACCTTTTGTAGTTTTGTCATAGAAGTCATGTCTAGTCATGAAACTTGTCACATAAGATTCCATTTGTTGTGCTAAATTTTATTTTTCTTGTTTCTTTGTCTAACTCATTTGTTCATGAGTGTATGAAATTCTTTTAGCCTATTAGCTGATTTGAGTCAAATCTTGCATGTTAATTAGTCCTTAACATGTTCATGCAAAATTCTTAGAGAGTCTTTGATTGGGAACCTTTTCTTGAACTTTTAGGTTTCCTTATGATTGCATCTATTGTGAATTTGAGTTTTGATGATTGAATTGCTGGCTGAAATTTTGATCTTAACTGAATATTGAACTCCTAAAACTGTGGTAAACAAGCCTAGTGAGTTCAACATACATAGGAAGGTTGAAAGTAAGCCCAAGGCAATCAATATACCATGCTTAACAAATTCAAACTCCAAAATTACTGGTGCTGGCAGCTTGAACATACGAACTTGTAAAAATTACTGAGAATTGGTCTCTACGAATTTTGAGCTTAAATGTTTACTGAAATTTCTAGACTTCTGGAAACAGATTAGAAAAAAAGAAACAAGTGATTTGGATAAAAGGAAAAAAATACCAAAGATCACACAGGTTGGCAGAAAAATCAGTATCCAGGAAAAAAAGTGAAACGAAAGTGTGCTTGTTGTTTTGGCTCAAATTTTTTCTATAATTGGTGCATATTTTATACCAATCTTAGTTCTGAAATTTCAATTGAAAATTAGTGTTAAAAAAGTTCCAAAACTAGAGGTTTGTTGAGTCTTTTTTTTGTTTTTTTACTCTACTCTAGAACCATTCTAAATTTCTCTTTGAGTCCTAGCTTACTTTTATGTCCTTTTCATTGCTTTAATTGTTGAATAATCCTTGAAAATTTTTCTTGTTAAAACTATATTGGTTTAGCTTTCATTTGATTTTTTGGTCTTTTGTTATTGCTTCTCTCTTTGTTTCCTTGTTTGTGAGTTTCCATATAGGGAATTAGAAAGGAGGATTAGTGTCATCCATTGAAGAATTTGAGTCAAGAAGCAAGGGACCAACCACCTTAAGAGCTATTAGACTAAGCACTCCAAATTGAGTGAAACACCAAAGAGAGAATAGCCACAAAAAATGAGGACCTTTTGGTAATTGGCAATTTATTTGTAATTGGACACTTGTATGTTTACCTTCATTACTTTCAAATTTTGTAACAAAAAGGTCTTTCATTAGAAGTAGGTTGGGAGCCTCCAATAGGTCACCCTACTTCCATTTGTATGTAATAATTTTAGGCAATTTTCCCTTAGGATAGTGAGTGCTTTGTTGGAAACCTTAATTGAGGTCATCCAAACACTCTTAGGATCCGCGTAGTTTACATCTCTTGCACTTTAATTTCTTGCTTATTTATATAGCTTGTTTTCTTTACTAGTCTCGCCTAGTTTATCTTGTTATTGCATAATACTTTCTTCTTGCTTATCACGCTTATCTTGAGTTCTTTTAAACCCTAGCTTTTACCTTTTGCAAACCCCCAACCAGAAAAAACTACAACTTAGGAACCAACATGAGTCATCATTCATCTAGTGTTAATGGTGAGGGTACTAGTCAGAAGGACCCTCTATCTAGAATCTTAGATGAGTTGAGTTCCCTCAAGTTATGGAAAGAAAAACTAGAAAGAAAAGAAAAAGGAAATTAGAGGGTAGAAATAAATCAAGATGAGAGGGAACAAATAAGGGAAGAAGAAAGAAGGAAAATACTAAAAGATTTAAGAAAAGAAAAACATGCCTCCTATAGTAGTCATGACACTTGCAAGAGCCTAAGTGAAGAACTTCATGACTATTATGAAGGAATGCATAGGTCACATCTTAGACCTTACTCCCATAGGATAGAAAAGGAAAAAAAGCCTCAAAAGACTAACATTAACCTCCCATACTTCCATGGGAAGGATAATGTAGAGGCTTACTTAGATTGGAAAATAAGGGTGGAGCAACAACTTAAAAGGAAGTCTACTTCAAGGCATCTTAGGGACGACACCTTCTAAGCCCTAAGATGATAAGGGGAAGACAATATAAAGACAACCCCCTAAGGCTAGTATGTAAGAGAAGACTAGCTCTATAAAGTGCTTTAAATGTCTTGGAAGAGGACACATTACTTCTCAATGCCCCACCAAGAAAACCATGATTATCAGGGGTGCTTGTTCCCCATTGCAGTTACCTTTCGTACATTTATGTCTCAAGGAAATTTCAATGGGGGTTTACTGGAAAGCGCACTGGATCATCAAGTATTTAAAATTAAAATGGATGAATCCAAGTATCAAACACATGGAACTATTATTAGCCTGAATTAAGTTCAGAATCGAAGCATTGTTGAGAGAACATGTATAAGTGATAATTTCAAATAGAATTTAAATTAAACTTGTATGCAAAAAATTATAAAATGCAAGGTAAATAAAATGACAACAGTAGGTAGATATGTTGGGTCTTTCTAACAAATAAGCTGATGCATAGAAATATATTTCTCTAATTAATCGTGCTCTTGTGTTCTATGTTGTAGCCTAAATTACTAAACCCTCAATCCCTCGTCAGGCCAAATTAATCCAAGCTTTGTCCACAAATCCCTCATGTAAGACTAGGCCCGATTTAGACATCCCTCTTAGGTTTAGACTAACTTAAACTGAGTTTCGTCCGCAAATTGCTCATGTAAGACTAGACTCAACTCAAGTAGCTTACGAAAGTTTAGCCTAATTTAGCCTAAGTTTCGTCCGCAGATCCCTCATGTAAGACTAGGCCTAAACTAAACAGCATTATTGTAACAACATAATTAAAACCAATACTTAACCTGCAGATCCCTTACGTAAGACTAAGTTTCGATCCTGCTCCAATCAAGTTCTAAGGCAACAATACATTTCCCAATGCTAAAGTCACCGAACTGTGCACACAAATGGGTGATCAAACCAAAAGCATACAAACATTAAGCATTGAATGAAGCATTGAACATAAAAAAACCAATCAATTAGATGTTATGTATTTACATCAGTTGTTCATTAGAAATCCCCAACTAGGGTGTTTAGCCAGCCATTTCAAAGAAACCCTAACAATAAATGAGATTAAAAGCAGAGAATGATAGTTTCTTACACAAGAAGGGGGATTCCTCCTCCTCTTCTCAGCATCTCACACTCACTCTCTACTCAATAATCTCTCTCTAATGACAAAACCTAGGCTTCAATGCACAAGTTTCTCCTTTTTGTTGCTTCTAGGGCTCTTTTCCCATAATTGGCACTGTGGTTGCTCTGGAATCTGTGCCAATTATCTCCTTACCCTAATTCTGCACAAAACAGGCTTTAAATAGGCTTTGAATTCACGACATTGAACTTAGTGCGAGTAATTGAAATTGGGTTTAGCGCCAGTCTCGGGCTTAGCCTGGCTGAAGGCACCTGCTACGCTTAGTGCATTGATCTCACGCTTTGCGCGCGGCCTTGATATTGATGCCCTGACAGATTCTTCTGTCGCACTAAGTGCGCTGAAGCTGCGCTTAGCGATGGATGCACGCTTAGCCCAACTGTTGAGCTTAGCTCAACTGTCACTTTTGGCACTTCATAACTTAGCGTGTTTTTCACCTGAAATTGCACATATTTCATCATTAAATCCATTGGAAATGTTCTAGAGATAGCGTTAACCATAAAACAAGATTTATTTACTAAATTTACTCCAAAATAACCATAAATTGGGGAACTATACAAGCTTTTGAAAATGATTTCTACACAAGTTCCAACCTTTGCACTTCATCTCCTATCATACAGTAATGAACACATAAAAATGAATCTGAAGGACTTTCTAGGCTTGTAATGGGGTTAGGCTGCCAACAATTCATGGTTTTTCTAGGATTCAAAAGCTTAGGTTCTAGGAGAGCATTCATCCATAGAATAACCTTCACTTTTTCATTCATTCCTTCCCCATACTTGCCCTTTTCTTAGGCACTTATCTTTGATACCTGAAATTATAGCATACACACTTATTAACTTTATTTATACTTACAGTTTTTTTTTTTATATTACAGAACAGAAGCAGTGTGAGATTTTTTTATTTTCTTTCTTTTTCTTTTTATTTTTTTCATACTTTTTTCATTATTCATTTTTAAATTTTATTTTATTTTTTTTATATTGCAGAACAGAAGCAGTGTGTATATACTATTTTCTTTCATCGGGAAATTGGTGAAAAGAAGAGATGGCAGCTTTGCCTTCTGCAGTCTTAGACTCAGGGAAATATTTCTTCAGAAATTTCTCTACAACCTCATCCCATGTCTTAAGATTATTACCTTTGCATGAATGAAGCCACCTCTTGGCTTCTCCCGATAAAGAAAATCGAAACAAGCTTAGTCGAATTGCATCTTCAGGCACTTCAGCCAACCTAATAGTATTGCATATTTCTATGTAAGTGGCTAAGTGGGCATATGGGTCTTCATTTGGTAATCCATGAAACAAATTATTCTGAATCAACTAAATCAATGATGGTGGATAAGTAATGGTTTGTGCTTGAACTTCTGGTTGTGCAATGCTGGTGAAAATTTGTGGCAGATTAGAACTTGAATAATCTTCCAGAGTAACTCTTCTTGGCTCTTCAACCATGATGTAGTCTTCACTAGCATCTAAATGAGAATGTTCTGCAATAGGAAAACTAGAAGATGCCTCAGAAGATTGAGGTTCTTCCTCTGGAATTGCTGTTGCCTCTAAGTCCTGCAAAAAATTTCTAATTCTCTCTTGATTACGCCTTCTACAAGTGGCGTTAATCTCCAAGTCAATGGGAATCAAATCACCTGCAGAAGATCTTCTTTGCATACAAGAATAGTACATCAATTATCCAGTTCAAAAGAACAATGAATGTACTAAAACTACTATGTTAGTCAAAAGAATAAAAAAATTGAAAAAGTAAAATTAAAGCAATGCTGCAAACTGAATTAAACTCTACTAGTAGTTTAGTTCCCCGACAACGGCGCCATAAATACTTTGCTTGTTCCCCATTGCAGTTACTTTTTGTGCATTTATGTCTCAAGGAAATTTCAATAGGGGTTTACCGGAAAGCACACTGGATCGTCAACTATTTAAAATTAAAATGGATGAATCCAAGTATCGAACACAAGGAACTATTGTTAGCCTGAATTAAGTTCAGAATCAAAGCATTGTTGAGAGAACATGTATAAGTGATAATTTCAAACAGAATTTAAACTAAACTTGTATGCTAAAAACTATAAAATGCAAGGTAAATAAAATGACAGCAGTAGGTAGATATGTTGGGTCTTTCTAACAAACAAGCTGATGCATAGAAATATATTTCTCTAATCAATCGTGCTCGTGTTCTATGTTGTAGCCTAAATTACTAAACCCTCGATCCCTCGTCAGGCTGAATTAATCCAAGCTTCGTCTGCATATCCCTTATGTAAGACTAGGCCCGATTTAGACATCCTTCTTAGGTTTAGACTAACTTAAATTGAGTTTCATCCGCATATCCCTCATGTAAGACTAGACTAAGCTCAAGTAGCTTACGAAAGTTTAGCCTAAGCTTCGTCCGCAGATCCCTCATGTAAGACTAGGCCTAAACTAAACAACATTATTGTAACAGCATAATTAAAACCAAAACTTAACCCGTAGATCCCTCATGTAAGACTAAGTTTCGATCCTGCTCCAATCAAGTTCTAAGGCAACAGTACATTTCCCAATGCTAAAGTCACCTAACTGTGCACACAAATAGGTGATCAAACCAAAAGCATACAAAAATTAAGCATTGAATTAAGCATTGAACACAGAAAACACAATCAATTAGATATTATGTATTTACATCAGTTGTTCATAAGAAATCCCCAACTAGGGTGTTTAGCCAGCCATTACAAAGAAACCCTAACAATAAATGAGATTAAAAGTAGAGAATGATAGTTTCTTACACAAGAAGGGGGATTCTTCCTCCTCTTCTCAACATCTCATACTCACTCTCTACTCAATAATCTCTCTCTAATGACAAAACCTAGGCTTCAATGAACAAGCTGCTCCTTTTTGTTGCTTCTAGGGCTCTTTTCCCGAAATTGGCACTATGGTTGCTCTGGAATCTATGCCAATTATCTCCTTACCCTAATTATGCACAAAACAAGCTTTAAATAGGCTCTGAATTCATGATGCTGCACTTAGCGCGAGTAAGTGAAATTGGGCTTAGTGCCAGTCTCGGGCTTAGCCTGGCTGAAGGCACCTGCTGCACTTAGCGCACTGATCTCACGCTTAGCGCGCAGCCTTGATATTGATGCCCTACCAGATTCTTCTGTTGCGCTAAGCGCACTGAAGCTGCACTTAGCGGTGGATGCACGCTTAGCCCAACTACTGAGCTAAGCTCAACTGTCGCTTTTGGCACTTCATAACTTAGCCTATTTTTCACCTAAAATTTCATATATTTCATCATTAAATCCAATGGAAATGTTCAAGAGATAGCGTTAACCATAAAACAAGATTTATTTACTAAATTTACTCCAAAATAACGATAAATTTGGGAACTATACATGCTTTGGAAAATGATTTCTATATAAAAGTTAGTCGTATAAAGCGACTAACAAGGGGTCAAGACATTTATAATATCCAAGATGAGACTACTACTTCACCTTCCTCTAGTGAAAGTGAAAAAGCAAAAGGGGAAGAATCAAGTGAAGAAATTTACCCCTAAGAAGTGTAGAAGCAAAGCTTCATCGTGAATCAAAGGTGATTCAAAGGTGTTTTGATGATAACAAAAGATGATGACAAAGGTGATGACAAAAAGCTCAAAGATCAATCAAAGAACAACTCAAGTAAATCAAAAAGAATTCAAGACTCAAGAAGAAAATTAAGAGTCAAGAATCAAGATTCAAGGTTCAAGATCTCAAAAATCAAGATCAAGATTCAAGAATCAAGAGAAGGCTTAATCAAGATTAGTATGAAAAGGTTTTTCTCAAAAATTGAATAGCACATGGTTTTTCTCAAAACATGTTTACCAAAGAGTTTTTACTCTCTGGTAATCGATTACCAGATTGTTGTAATCGATTACCAGTAGCAAAATGGATTTGAAAAAGTTTTCAAATTGAATTTACAACGTTCCAATCAATTTCAAAAGGCTATAATCGATTACAATGTTTTGGTAATCGATTACCAGTGCCTTTGAAAGTTGAAATTCAAATTCAAATGTGAAGAGTCGCATCCTTTCACACAAAAGCTTTGTGTAATCGATTACACTAATTTGGTAATCGATTACTAGTGTTTGTTTCTGAATAAATCAAAAGATGTAACTCTTCAAAAGGTTTTTGACTTTTTCAAATTGGTTTTAAGTTTTTCTAAAATTTATAACTCTTCTAAATGGTCCTCTTGGCAAGACATGAAGAGTCTATAAAAGCAAGACTTTGATTTGCTTTTCAATACACTTTTACATTCATTCAATCAATCCTTTACAAGCCTTGAATCTCTTTGAACTTCTTCTTCTTCTTTGTACCAAAAGCTTTCTGAAGTTTTCTGGTTTTATAAACCTTGAAAACTTGTGCTATTCATCTTCTTCATTCCCTTCTCCCTTTGCCAAAAAGAATTCGCCAAGGACTAACCACCTGAATTCTTTTTGTGTCTCTCTTCTCCCTTTTCCAAATGAACAAAGGACTAACAGCCTGAATTCTTTTTGTGTCTCTCTTCTCCCTTTTCCAAAATAACAAAGGACTAACCGCCTGAATTCTTTTGTGTCTCCCTTCTCCCTTGTCAAAAAATTCAAAACGACACAGTCTGAGAATTCTTTTGATTCTTCCCTTTCCCTAATACAAAAGTGTTCAAAGGACTAACCGCCTGAGAATTCATTTGTATCCCCATTCACATAGTATCAAAGGTTTAAGAGCCTGAGATCTTTGTCTTAACACATTGGAGGGTACATCCTTTGTGGTACAAGTAGAGGGTACATCTACTTGGGTTTGACTGAGAACAAGAGAGGGTACATCTCTTGTGGATCAGTTCTAGTGGAGGGTACATCCACTAGGTTCAAAGAGAACAAGGGAGGGTACATCCCTTGTGGACCTTTGCTTGTAAAAGGATTTTTGCAAGGTTGAAAGAAATCTCAAGGACCGCAGGTCGCTTGAGGACTGGATGTAGGCACGGGTTGTTGCCGAACCAGTATGAAAACTCTTGTGTGTTTGTTTCCTTCTTCCCTACTCTTTTACTTTCCGTTGTGCATTTAATTTCCGCTTTTACTTTCTGTTAAGATTCTCTTCTACTCCTCATTCTCTTAACAATTTAGTAAAAGTCTTAGAAGAGTAAATTTTTTAATTAGTAAAGGTTTAGGAATAATTAATTCAACCTCCCCTTCTTAATTATTTTGAGGCCACTCAATCCAACAAGAAGAAGGACAACCTTTAATAGTTAAGGAGAAGTGTAAGGAGGTAAGTGTCTCCTCCATGGGGTTAGCTAAGAAGGAAAGTCATTTTTCAATAAAGACAAAAATTAAAGAAATTCCCCTTTTAGACAACCTCCACATCTTCTCCTTTGTAAAAAGACACTTGTTAGCACTACCACTTCTCTTGGGCTTGAGGTTATTCCTCAAGTAAAGGAGTTATTGGATGAGGGTTTGGTTCGTAAGATATGATGAACATGTTGAGTGTTGCAACCCTCTTTTCTAAAATCACTCATGCACCCAACATCTTCATTATTCATGTACATAGGGGCTCATTAGGTAGGTTTGTTCTTATTTTTGGTTTTAATACAAACCTAGGTGCTCATATGGGACACCTTAGGTATGTTGTACTTTTTGTTGGAATAATCAACATGAAAATACAGAAAAAAGGTATGTTTTATTGCATCACTTTCCTTAAATTTTTAAATGGTGATTAAGGGGTTCCCTCGGACCCTAAGAGAATAAAGGTCATTCCAAATTGGCCCACTCCACCAAGTATAAGGGAAATCTAGGGCTGCCATAACTTAACAAACTTTTACAAAAGGTTTGTCCCATATTTTCTATACTTGTAGCACCACTCATTGAGTTGATGAGGAACTATGTTCCCTTATGGGAAGATGCCTAGGAAAGGGGTTTTCAAACCTTACCATACTATAACATACCCAACACCACTAATATATATGTTTTTATTCTTTTTACAGGTGTCAAAGGAAGGAGCCCAAAGTATACAGGTATTTCCTATTCACAAGTGGAGTTTGAAGTTTGACCAAGGGGAATCAATGATTGGAAAGGGAAACTGAGAAACATTACCACACTCGATGAAAATAACAAATAAAAATAGCAACAAGATAAAAAAAAATCTAATTAAATAAAAGAGAAGTTGCTACAATATACATAATTGTGTCCCTGAAAGTAACAAAGAATGGCGACATTTGAATAATACGACTACACGAGTATCTAATATAAAAGTCTATTGCTTCTCCATTATGATCTGATTACCAAAATAGTATCATCAAACAATAAAAAGGGCGTGCAACACCTCACATAAACGATATTTAGTGAACTAATGTAAAGCATGTCTTGAAACAAAAGGGGCCTAAGCTAGATTTCTAGTCACATACAAACTGAGAGATTGATATTTGATACACATCTCAAGTCTCAAATGCTCTGTTAGGATGTTCCAACAATGTTAGCTTTTAAAAAATATCCAACCTCATATCAACCTTATTGCTAAAGGGAAACTCTTCGGAGGTAACAAGTTAGAGATAATGATGTCAATATAATATGCTGAATAAACAATCAAAGCCATTAAACTTAACTAAAGTTTTTTTGTGTACTCAGTTAAGCTAAAGCCAAAAGGTGAATAAAGAAAGCTCCCTCTTTTATGATGTTAAAATTTCATCATTCACTCATCATTTGTCTCTCAAAATTCACATTTTATTCTTGGAATAATTTTTACTTAAAACAAATTAAAAACAGAAAAGTAAATTCAACATGGACAAAGTATGTTGGACAATTTTTAACTCATACCAGCACCAACATGCTTCCAAATGCACTACAATACTCACATAATGAAGTAGAAAAGGCATGAAACTTTGTAGAAAGGGGGCAACAATTAAAGTTCTTAACCTGAACAAAATTTGTGTAAAATGGTAGTGTTCCAAGTTATTTTTCCACAAGACTCCACCAACTGCAATGCCAAATATATAGCCATGAATAATGTGAGTAACACTTCAAACTGTAATCTCCCCATTAATATAAAAAGAAAATTTGATCATATTGATTTGGTATCCACAACCACAACCCATATGAAACCATAATGGGCATTTTGATTTGTTTCTAAATGTATAATGCTAACCTCGTTGTCTCCGCAAAGATCATTGTGATTGACAGCATCAGTGAGAGTCAAAGTGAGAGTGAGAGCGAGAGCGACACTGACAAGGAGAGCGAGAGAGAGAGAGAGAGAGAGAGAGAGAGAGCTAGACTAACAGTGAGAGCGAGAGGAAGCACCGCCACAGAGAGTGAGAGCATGAAGTGTGAGAGTGGGTGCGAGAAGAAGGTGAAACGAATTATATATGAAAAACAAAACATTGATTTTTTTGAAAACCATTATTAACATCAAAACACAGCATCAATTTTTGAAAAACCAATGTTAACAAGAGATCGTTAACATCGGTTTTTTGAAAAACCGATGTTAACATGAGTTCGTTAACACATTTTTTGGAAAATAGATGTTAACATCAGTTTTCAAAAAATTGATGTTATTTTACGCTTATTAACATCGATTTTTTAAAAAAAAATGGATGTTAACAATCATCGATTTTTGTTAATGTCGGGTTTTATCAAAAGTCGATGATAAGTTGGCGATGTTAAAACCATTCTTTCTAGTAATGGGTTCTTCTGGCCTTACATTCCACAATCAGGTTTTGTCTCTTATGGAGTGCATCAAGGACTCTATAACTTAAATAATTAAAACTAGATTCGCACCTTGACCACAATATCAGACTTAGCTTCAGCAAAAGAGTCTCATAGATTTTGAGCCTGTCACAATTGCACACAACTATATTAACACTTGAATCTATGGCAGAAATTGTTCCACACAATTGAGTTAATACTTGAATCTATGGAGCAATTGTTCCACACAATTATACCATTGGGCGCAAGCAAATTGAGAATTGGTGCATAACTCAAACCAAAGGTAACACACTCAAATAATTGAATTGACACACAACTCAGACCAAAAGGTAACACACACTTGCAACTGATTTTTGTTAAATAAAATTATTGCCACTATTGATTTTGAATCTAAAAACGAGATCAAATATGGTTTGAGCAAATAAATGAGTGCATGAATCAAGAAACAAATTCAAATTTGTTGATGCTAATGCGTTATAGTTAGAAAATGGTATGTCGAAAAATAAATCACGAACAAATGAACATGAAATCAAATTGGAGGAAAAATCGCAATGAAAAAGGATTAGGGAATAACCAAAACCATCATAATCCATAATAAGCATCAAACAAAGGATCCTCTAATAATGTAAGAGAGAGAAAGAGACAAGGAGAACTAGAGAGAGGGAGAGGGAAAGGATCCTGCATTTGAGAATCTGCACGGCAAAGAATATGACCTTGAAGATGGCAAGGAGGGGGAAGCGACAACCGACGCTAATGATGGTGATGGCGGTGTGTGTTTGCTAGAACTGGACAAGCAGATCAACAATGTATGAGATTTGCAAATTTGGGACCAAAAGGAGTGTATGAGGGTTTGAGTTCTCAATTAGTTTGAGCGTGAGTTTGGGAATTTCTACCAAATGTAAATGAGTGTGTAAGTGAGTTTTTAAAAGAATCATTTGAAGGTTTTGAATTAGAGGTTTAATGTATGCAATGAGAAGAGTTGAAGAGTGGAGACATTGACCGAGGAAGGAGGGAAAATGGGAGGAAGAGTGAAAAGATACTCATCCTTTGCAAAATAAAATTGAATTATTATTATTTTTCTTTTAGTAAAGATTTTTCATTATAATCATTAAAAAGTTATTTTTTATTATTATTCTACTATAGTTGAATGTTGGATAATTTTAATTAATGAAATCAATCAAATCTAAATCATGATGACAAACTAACAAGCTTAGTGTGCGTCAAATAATTAGTGTTGTTTAAATTTATTTTATTGGAAAATAAATATTTTTATAGGTCTGTATTATTTATAGCCATAGTTTCAAGTCATTCACTAAAACAAATAATTATAAAATTATATATTTGTAGGTATGTGCTATGTGCTACCTATACCCATGGTTCTAAATTCATCACTAAAATAAGTAGTGATAAATTATACATATAAGCATATGATAATAATATGTAGATATAAGCATCATCTCACTATTAGAAAATACACTTTCAACATCGGTTATTTAGAACATTCTACATCGGTTCTAAAACCAATGTTGAAAGTGCCGATGTTGAATGTATCAATGCTAACATCGGTTTTGGAGAACCGATGTTAACATATATATGACAACATCGGTTCTCTAAATACCCGATGTTAAACACAATGAACAACAACAAAAAAAGTGTACGCATGATGAACGTTGACATCGGTTTTCCAGTCAAATCGATGTTAATATGTTAAAATACAAATGCTGACATCGGTTATACATAAATAACCGATGTTAATATACAAACGTTAGCATCGGTTTTCTCTTACAACCGATGTTAAGGTTCATATCGACATCGGTTTTTGTTAATAACCGATGTTGTTTATGATATTAACATCGGTTTTTGTTAATAACCGATGTTGTTTTCAAGTATTTTTTTTATATATACTTTCTGTTTTTACAGTAAACCCAAAATTGTATCTGTCAAATGCAATTTCAGGCCCAATTCACAGCAAATAAACATTTTATTCTGCTTTCAAGCAATTTTAATGATAATAAACATCAAATAATTGATTTATCATAAAGAACAATCATCAAATGACCTAGAGCAATTAATCAAGCCCTTGAATTGGAGAAAATGACTTGTGGTATTCACATGCTTACGTGCCTCCATACCCCATGTTCTCCATAAATATGCAGAGTTTTCACATTCTAAGAATCCCCATGACTTGTTTAGATGTTATTCCTTCTGGTTCGAGTAATAATAACCATGACAATTCTCTCCATGTTTTCTTTGATATTGATTTTCTTTTTTGCAGAAAACAAAGAGGGGAACGAGCAACAATTTGAAGGTTTTACATGTAGGAACTAAAGAATTAAAAATAACTAGTAATAAGAGGGATTTGTTTTTGGGATTTTCTGAGCACCAAGAGCGGCTACGCAAGAAGCTTACACTTAAGGAGGGAAGGATATTTGCAGCTAATGAACAACTTTCTTAACTATTTGTCCTTCAGATTTTACAGTTTCTTTTTGCTAATATGTAAATATA
>NC_016089.4:16548416-16578757 GCF_000004515.6 Glycine max
TAGCCTTATACCATTTATATTTACATATTAGCAAAAAGAAACAGTAAAATCTGAAGGACAAATAGTTAAGAAAGTTGTTCATTAGCTGCAAATATCCTTCCCTCCTCAAGTGCAAGCTTCTTGCGTAGCCGCTCTTGGTGCTCAGAAAATTCCAAAAACAAATCCCTCTTATTACTAGCTATTTTGAATTCTTTAGTTCCTAAATGTACAACCTTCAAATTGTTGCTCGTTCCCCTCTTTGTTTTCTGCAAAAAATAAAATAAAAAAAAAGTACCTCAGGTACTTCATCACTATTTACATAATGAAATATTTATATATTTTTGCCGATAAAAAAAACCATGCAGATCATAGCAACACACTAACAACAGTACCAGATATCACACAGATAACAGCATCACACAATAATTCCAACCAAGAGGAAATCATGACTACAAATAGCAGAGGCAATAACAGACCAAAACGCAACACAAACAGGCCCAAGTACCTCAGTGACTTCGTATAAGGATCAGGGGAGCTGCAAGCCCGATAGCAGATTCAAGAATTCCTTCTACTTCACACTTAAAGCTTTTTCCACGTTTTACTTGATACTCGTGTGGTTATGCAATTTCAAAATTCTGTTATAACAACTTAGCAAAATATCTTGTATGAAATGGCTATAAAAAGGGGTAATAATGAAATAAAAAGATGTGAGAATTATTCCCTGCAATTTAGCTTTTCTTTTATTCCAGTTAGCTATCAACTGGTCCGACCTTAGCTTGTGGTGGGTTTTGTTTGCTTTTTGGAAGGTGGGCTTTTGTGTCTTGTATCTGTTATTTTCAGTACCTCTGGTACTGTTCTGTTTATTAATAATATACATATTTTTGCCTTCCAAAAAAAAAGTAGCATGGTAATAGGCAACTTAATTGAAAATCTCATAATTATATTTTACTTACACTAAAAGCTAAGGAGGGCTGAATGGTCTGATGAGAAAAGCTAAGGAGGAGAATATGTACAAGGCATATCAAGTGGGATCCAATAAAGAGGAAATCAGTCTTTTACAGTTTGCATATGATACTATCTTTTTGGGGGAAGCGGACATGGAGAATGTCAAAACAATTAAGGTTGTCCTAAGGTCCTTTGAACTTGCATCTGGCCTTAAAATTAATTTTGCCAAGAGCACTTTTGGAGCTTTTGGTCAAACTGACCTTTGGAAGCAGCAGGCAGCCACCTACTTGAATTGCCAGTTGCTTGAATTATTAAGAGATAGGCTGCCGACAAGAAAAAACTTGCAGAGAAGACAGATTCAACTCACAGATTCACTTTGTCCTCTCTGCAGAACCCAACAAGAGGATGCATCCCATCTTTTCTTTCACTGCAGCAAAGTTCAACCCATATGGTGGGAAACCATGTCATGGGTGCAAGTTAAGGGTGCTTTTCCATTAAGCCCACAACAGCACTTCCTTCATCATTTGGGTGTTCAACCTGCTGGTGTAAGAAATAATAGATGGCATTGTTGGTGGCTAGCTTTAACCTAGTCCATTTGGAAACTTAGGAATAGTATAGTCTTCTCTAATGCGAATTTTGATGCTAATAAGCTGTTTGAAGAAGCCATATTCCTTCTATGGTCTTGGCTGAGGGTTTTTGAGAAGGATTTCACAGTGCATTTCAATCACTGGTCAAGTAATCTACCACAAAGTTTTATGTATCAGCAGGGGATTGCATAGTTATGAGATTTATACATGTAAATTCATATGCATTTTGTATCCATAGCTTGGTTCCCCCTCTGATTGTGGAACCATTTATATGGATCTTCTTTGTATTATAAGTACCTCTGGTATTTCTTACAATATATATTATTTATCTTTGCCGATCAAAAAAAAACTTACACTAAAAATTTAAGAACTGCTAATATTTAATATTGCAAGGTGATAACTGATTCACAGCTAGATGGAAACCAAATAAGAGAACCAGAAAGATTACTATCAGAAAACCAACAAATTAAGCATGGAAGAATAACCAACTCACTCTCTTCTATAACCAACTCACTCTCTTCTCTCTTTTGAACCAAAATCAGCTCAAAGACATCTCCTAATCTTACATTTTTTCTTCTAAATGCTTGCAAAGTATAAATAAAAAAAACCATTTGTTTCAATTAAAAAATCCCTTAATACCAATATATAGAGAGGAAGATGGTACAATCTATTAAAAAATATATCTATCTTCAACACTTCCTCATGCATTCTAGTAATTTATCATTCTCTTTATGCTCATCTAAGTTTCCTTTATTTCAATAGGACTACAATTTTCTAGATTCTTTCCTTTTATTCTTTTATTAAAATTATTTTTACAACCCTTTCATCCAATTATTTAAACTAACCACCAATATCTCTCTTCTATATAGTACCCAAGAAAATGCACAATAGGTAAACATGCAATCTAGTTGATGATGGAGTCAAGAGTCATTAACAATATAGTTGCATGTAGCTTAAATGGCCATGTTGTAAACAAAGCATCAAAATTCAATGAAAAAATAGTTACTTATTGGACGACCAAATTTGACCACTTCTTCACCTCTAGTTCTCTGTTGACCTAGATAACCTATACATGAAAATGAAAAATTAGGATAAAGAAATCACAAGTGAATCATCACGGTATAACTCAAACTTCTAGTACATCCAACATGAGTTGTGATCTTGTGAATGATAACAGTAAAAGATCATGATTTGTAGACAATAAAAAATTGCTAAGATTAACAGTTTATCATGGTTGAAAATGCCTAACTCTTGGTGAACGTGACCCTAAGCAGCCAAATAAATATGCCCTAATAAATGCCTAGGATAAATCCAGTTTTATATTAAATTCAAATGTTCAAAAACATAAACTAATAGAACAAAGGCTTCACAAAAGGAATGTACCAACAAAGATAACAACACCATCAATAGACACCTAGCTTTTCTTTTATTCTAGTTACCTATCAACAGACTAATAGGAAAGAACAAAATACTAAACATTTATTTAATTAAATCTAATAAAAAATTTACATCAATAACAATATTTAACAAAATACTTGCAAGGTAGGGGTGTCTTCTAAGAACTGGAGGGAGCTTTATCTATACTTAAGCATTACTTGCTCAAGAAATAAAAAATATGTTCAAACAACAACAGTCAACCCCCTCTGTTGGACAGTAAAATGTTAAAGCAATTACAGGCAATTTCAAGACCCCTGTGTGTAGAAGCAAATGACTTTGGTGTTTTGATGATGATCATGATGATTTGATGCAAATGATGCAAATGGGCTTTTCAAGTTTAAATTCAAGACAATGATTCAAGAATACAAGCCACAACATCAAGATGATCACTAGTATTTTAGGAAGGGAATTCCTAATTGATATAGCAAAAGGTTTGGTCAAGTAATTTAAGTTAAAAAGTGTTTTTCAAGAGATTTACTCTCTGATAATCGATTACCAGAGGATGTAATCGATTACCAGTGACCAAAAATAATTTACAACAGCTACTAAATATTTGAATTCAAATTTTAGATTGTGTTGTTGATCACACAATATTGGTAATCGATTACCAGCAGTTAATAAACGTTTTAATTCAAATTTTAAAAGCTGTAATCGATTACACAAATCCTGTAATCGATTACCAGACAAGATTTTCAGAAAAATATTTCTAAGAGTCACAACTTCTCAAATGGTTTTTACATGACCACCAATGGTCTATATATATGTGACTTAGAACACGAATTTGCTCAGAGTTTTTCAGAACAACAAGTGTTTATTCTCTCAAAGAGCAAAATCATTTTATCCTCTTAAGAATTCCATGGCCAATACACTTGCAATTCATTAAGGAATCATTTGAGTGCTCAGATTGTAAAATCTATCTCTTTCAAGAGAGATTCATTCTTCTCTTCTTTCTAATTATCTAAGGGATTAAGAGACCGAGGGTCTCTTGTTGTAAAAGAACTCTGAACACAAAGGAAGGATTGTCCTTGTGTGTTCAGAACTTGTAAAAGGATTTTACAAGATAGTGGAACTCTCAAGCGGGTTGCTTGGGGACTGGACGTAGGCAGAAGGGTGTGGCCAAACCAGTATAAATCCGAGTTTGCATTTTCTCTTTCCTTAAACTCTTTTATTTATTATTGTTTTATATTTATATTCAGATTGTTTTATTTGAATCAATATTTAAGAAGTTCATTGTTAAGGGAATTTGTAACTTGAATAGAAAGTGAAATAGAATTTTAATTGGGGAAATAGTTTGTAATATCTTAATTCAACCCCCCCTTCTTAAGATATCTGAGGCCACTTGTCTAACAAGTGGTATCAGAGCTTCATTCTTGTATAAAGTTTAGAAGCTTCAAGAATAATGGCCTCAACAAACTTCTTATTTCCAGAAGGAAATTCAATCAATAGACCTCCAATCTTTAATGGAGAGGGTTACCACTACTGGAAAACCCGAATGCAAATTTTTATTGAGGCAATAGACTTAAATATTTGGGAAGTCATAGAAATAGGGCCTTATATACCCACCACAGTAGAAAGAACCACAATAGATGGAAGCACAACAAGTGGAAGCACAACAATAGAAAAACCTAGAGAAAGATGGTCTGAAGAGGATAGAAGACGAGTACAATATAATCTAAAAGCCAAAAATATAATTACATCTGCCCTGGGAATGGATGAATATTTCAGGGTTTCAAATTGTAAGAGTGCTAAGGAAATGTGGGACACTTTACAAGTAACACATGAAGGGACAACAGATGTTAAAAGATCTAGGATAAACACATTAACTCATGAGTATGAACTATTTAGGATGAATGCAAATGAAAGCATTCAAGACATGCAAAAGAGGTTTACACATATAGTAAATCATCTTGCAGCCTTAGGGAAAGAGTTTCAAAATGAAGATCTCATAAACAAAGTGTTAAGATGTTTAAGCAGAGAATGGCAACCTAAAGTAACAGCCATTACTGAATCATGAGATTTATCTAACATGACTCTTGCTACTCTATTTGGAAAGTTACAAGAACACGAAATGGAATTATTGAGATTACGCCAACATGAAGAAAATGAAAAGAAAAAGAAGGGAATTGCTCTTAAAGCCTCATCTTCAATCCAAGAAGAAAGTGATAAGGAAATTGATTTAGATGATGATCTAAGCCTTTTTGTAAAAAGGTTCAACAAGTTTCTTAAAGTAAGAGGAAATCAAAGGCGACCCAATTTTAAATCTAAAAGAAGGACAGAAACTTCATCCTCTACTCCAAAGTGCTTTGAGTTCAATCAACCTGGACATCTGAGGGTTGATTGTCCTATCTTCAAGAAAAAGATGGAGAAGTCTGAAAAGAAAAATTTTAGTGAAAAGAAATTGAAGAAAGCATACATCACATGGGATGAAAATGATATGGAATCTTCTGAAGATTTAGAAAATGAAAAGATAAACCTCTGCCTAATGGCTAAAAGTTATGAAAGCGATGAAGAGGTAACATCTTCAAATAACTTATCCATTCTTTTGAAGAATTACAAGATGCATTTGCTGATTTGCATAAAGAGTCAATTAAACTTGCAAGGTTAGTTTCATCTTCTAAGAAAACAATTTCAGATTTAGAAAATGAAATTTCAAAATTAAACAAAGAATTAGATCATCTTTGAAATGAAGTCTCAATTTCTAAATCAAATGAAAAAGTTCATATCTCTACTATTTCTGACAAGAAAATATCAGATTCTTGTAGTTGTTGTGAAAAATATGAAAAAGAAATTAAAGAGTTGAAAAACTCACTTGCAAAATTTTCTTATAGTAAAAATAATTTAGATGTCATATTAGGAAAACAAAGATATGTCTCCAATAAGGCTGGAATAGGATATAAATCTGAAAAACAACAAAAATTTCATAAAAACTTCTCTACTTCCACACAAAAATATAATTCTAGTTCTATCACTTGTTTTTACTGTGGAAGAAAAGGACATGGCATATCTACTTGCTACTTTAAGAAAAACTACAACAACATTAAAATGATATAGGTCCCAAAAGGATCCTCAGTTTACACTAACACACAAGGACCCAATAAAGTTTGGGTACCTAAGTCAAAAACTTGATTATGTAGGTGTCTTTGAGGAAGGAGTGGTACATAGATAGCGGATGCTCAAAACATATGACTGGAGATGCATCAAAGTTTACACATATCTCTCCCAAGAAAAGCGGGCATGTAACATATGGTGACAACAACAAAGGTAGAATCCTTGGAGTTGGTAAAATAAGTACAAATTCTTCAAACTCCATTGAAAATGTTCTACTTGTTGAAGGTCTCAAGCACAACCTGCTTAGTGTTAGTCAATTATGTGACAAAGGCTATCTAGTATCATTTGATTCTCAAAAATGTCTTATAGAACATAAGCATGACATTAATATAAAGCATGTAGGATATAGAGTCAACAATGTATACATGATAGACTTAAGCCTAAAACTAGATAACAATCATTGTTTTCTTAGGAAAGATGATGATCCATGGTTATGGCATAAAAGAATTGTTCACATAAACATGGATCACTTAAATAAATTAATTTCAAAAGATTTAGTAGTTGGTTTGCCTAAATTGAAATTTGAAAAAGATAAACTATGTGATGCGTGTCAAAAGGGTAAACAAACTAGAGTCTCATTCAAACCTAAAAATATTGTTTCAACCACTCAACCCTTACAATTATTGCATATGGATTTATTTGGTCCATCTAGAACCATGAGTTTTGGAGGAAATTACTATGCTCTTGTTATAGTTGATGATTTCTCTAGATATACTTGGACATCATTCATTACTCATAAAAGTGATGCATTCCAAGCATTTAGAAAACTTGCTAAAGTTATACAAAACAAGAAAAATCTTAAGATTGCATCCATTAGAAGTGATCATGGGGGTGAGTTTGAAAACAAAGATTTTGAATTATTTTGTGAAGAACATGGTATTGAACACAATTTTTCTGCACCTAGAACCCCTCAACAAAATTGAGTTGTTGAGAGGAAAAATAGGTCATTGGAAGAAATTGCTAGAACTTTATTAAATGATACTTTTCTTCCAAAATATTTTTGGGCTGAAGCCGTCAATACTGCATGTTACATCATGAATAGGGCCTTAATAAGACCCATTTTAAAGAAAACCCCATATGAGTTATATAATGGTAGAAAACCCAACATTTCACATCTACATGTTTTTGGTTGCAAATGTTTTGTGCTTAATAATGGTAAATATAATCTATGAAAATTTGATGCAAAATCTGATGAAGGCATCTTTATTGGATATTCATTACAAAGCAAAGTATATAGGATATATAATAAAAAAACTATGAATATTGAGGAATCCATTCATGTTACTTTTGATGAATCTAATGTTATCTTGTCAAGAAAGAATATGCTAGATGATATTGCAGAATCTTTAGAACAAATTCATATTCATGGAAAAGATTCTAAAAGTAAAGGGAAAGGAAGCAATGAAGATCCTCCAGAAGAAGACAAATCAAATAATGAACTTCCAAAAGAATGGAAAGCCTCAAAAGATCATCCTCTTGACAACATTATTGGTGATATCTCAAAAGGGGTAACAACTAGACATTCTCTTAAAGAATTATGCAATTATATGGCTTTTGTATCTATGATTGAACCTAAAAATATAAAAGAAGCCATAGTAGATGATAACTGGATTATTGCCATGCAAGAAGAACTGAATCAATTTGAAAGAAACAATGTGTGGGAACTTGTAGAGAAACCTAAAAATTATCCCATCATAGGAACAAAATGGGTATTTAGAAATAAGTTAGATGAACATGGAATAATTATTAGAAATAAGTCTAGATTAGTTGCAAAAGGATATAATCAAGAAGAAGGTATAGATTATGAGGAAACATATGCTCCAGTTGCTAGATTAGAAGCCATTAGAATGCTCTTAGCATATGCATCCATAATGAATTTTAAGCTTTATCAAATGGATGTTAAAAGTGCTTTTCTAAATGGCTTAATTCAAGAAGAAGTATATGTTGAACAACCACCAGGTTTTGAAATATTGGATAAGCCAAATCATGTCTATAAATTGAAAAAGGCTTTATATGGCTTAAAACAAGCCCCTAGGGCTTTGTACGAGCGTCTAAGCAAGTTCCTTTTAGAAAAGGAATTTTCTAGAGGAAAAATGGATACAACTCTTTTTATAAAAAGAAAATCACATGATATTTTATTAGTTCAAATTTATGTTGATGACATTATTTTTGGATCCACTAATGAATTATTATGCAAGCAATTCTCCCATGACATGCAAAGTGAGTTTGAAATGTCAATGATGGGAGAACTTAACTTCTTTCTTGGATTGCAAATTAAACAAACTAAGGATGGTATCTTTGTCAATCAATCCAAGTATTGCAAAGAGTTAATCCACAAATTCGACATGGAAAATGCTAAGCACATGGCTACACCAATGAGCACTGCTTGCTATCTAGATAAAGATGAAACCGGTCAGTCAATAGATATTAAGCAATATCGAGGTATGATTGGATCACTTCTTTATTTATCTGCTAGTAGGCCTGATATAATGTTTAGTGTGTGTATGTATGCTAGATTTCAATCAAATCCTAAACAATCACATCTTAGTGTTGTTAAAAGAATCATTAGATATTTGGTAGGCACTACGAACATAGGTTTATGGTATCCTAGAAATTTCACATGCACCTTAATTGGATATTCTGATTCAGACTTTGCCGGTTCTAAAACAGATAGAAAGAGCACTAGTGGAACTTGTCAATTCATTGGATCTGCTCTAGTTTCTTGGCACAATAAGAAACAAAATAGTGTTGCTTTATCCACTGCAGAAGTGGAATATATTTCTGTCGGCAGTTGTTGTGCACAAATCTTATGGATGAAGCAACAACTTTCTGATTATGGAATCCTTCTTGACCATATACCTATTACATGTGATAATACAAGTGCAATTAATCTCTCCAAGAATCCAGTTCAACACTCTAGAACTAAACATATAGAAATTAGGCACCGTTTTCTAAGAGATCATGTTCTAAAGGGAGATTGTGTATTAGAGTTTGTTGATACTAAGAATCAACTTGCTGATATTTTCACAAAACCTCTCCCCAAAGAAACATTTTTCTCTATTAGAAGGGAATTAGGCCTCTTAGATGTTAGTGATTTAGATAAATAAGGATTGATTGATTAATTTACTCTTATGATTGATTGTTTATGTTAAGTATGTTACTTTGATTGATTTTGTTTAAATTCTTGTTATTATGATAGAATTTATGAATTCCTGTGTGTTTTATATTTGAATGATTGAATTAAGTGCATTAGTAGTGATAATTAATAATATTAGATGTATTTAGCATAGACATAGGTAATTTGTTTTTTGAAACTAGCCTAGTTTATGCTCTGGTAATCGATTACCATCCAGTGTAATCGATTACTCAAGAACAGGCAGCCTGTAATCGATTACAACATCTTGTAATCGATTACCAGAAGGCTTATTACTCCTGTAATCGATTACCAAGCCTTGTAATCGATTACAACTCGTCCTCGTCTATAAATAACCACGAAACCAGTGTTGCTGCGCAGTCAAGGCTTCTCCTCGTGCCTCCTCCATCCCTAAATCTTCAAACCTTCGTATCTTACTCAAATCTTCACCAAAACACGTCCCGTAAAGCCCAATCTTCCTCTTTTTCACTCCTCTTTCACTTCCACTGATTGAAATCCACTAAAACTTCATCAAATGGCAGAAGCATCGAAGAAGAGAAAGGAATCATCCTCCACCGCCGTTGTTGCTGCCCATCGCCGCCACGGACCATCCGAAGCACCCACAAAACCTATTCATCCCTCTTTTTCATCTCCAAGATCATCCACTTTGTTTTCATCCGATGATCAGCGTCTACGGTACCTTTCTCAATTTTCTTCTAGGATCATCTTAGACCCTAAGTACCTAGACGTAGATTTCTTTAATGATGAAACATTTGATTGCTATCAAGTGTTTCAAAATTCTGGCTTGGTTGATTTCATGTCCTTAAAATTGCCACATTATCCTGAACTTGTAAAGGTCTTCTACTGTAATTTAAAAATTCAGGATGACATTATTTCTTCTGAGGTGCATGGTATTCCCATGATCATTGATCAATCATTGTTCTTCTCTTTAACTCATTTACCCAGTCAAGGTGCACCTTTTGAGGGCACCATTGTTGATGACTAGAAATTTGATTATTCTTGTCATGATGCTCGCCGTATGGTCTGCAATGATCAGGCTAAAATGACCGGTACATTGCTGGTCGGGTCATTAACATTTGATAATCGCATCATGCACTATATAATTGTTAGAATTTTGCTTCCCCGGTCTTCAAATTTGGCACAAGCCTTTGAGGAGGATTTGATTCTGATGTGGGCTTTTCTTACCGGTCGTCAGAACGACTGGGCTCACTTGGTTCGGTACCGAATGCATAAGGCATTATGGGCCAATGCACCTCTCCCTTACCCTCAATTGATAACTTTGTTTCTGCGTCATTTTCAAATTCCGCTTGATGATGAACCATTTGTTCAAGTCAAGCGTTCCTTTGCAATTGGTGCTGGTGCAGTGACTTCCTTTGGATACCGTAAGGATCGGAATGGTCAATGGCTGAAGAAAGACGCACTCCCTCCACAAGATGAGCGTACTCCTTCACCTCCTCCCCAGCGAGATGATTCAGCACTCATAACTGAAGTTCTTTCTGAATTACAGGGTCTTCATTCTTATATTGGTGAACGTTTCGACTCACTGGATACTCGTTTTGCTGGAATGGATATTTGCCTCACACAGCTTGAAGAGGATGTGGGTTATATTCGTCAGAGTTTCGATCTTCCACCACCACCTCCACCTTCTTAGAATTTAGTTTATCATTCTATGTCTCTTATAAGCCGTGTATTTTGGCTATGCTACATAGATTATTATTTTCAGTACTTTATCTTTTAGTATTTGAATTTTAGACTTTTATGCTTTGATACTATGTCTTTTTGAATTTTGAATTGTTTGGATTCTGGTTTGGTTATGTCTTATTTCTGATTTTTGTTGGTTATGACTTATACTTTGTAATTGCTCTGTATCCACTTCATTATTATATATCTATTTTGATTCCCAAGTTCTTTGGCTTTTTTATGTTTCCAAAGGGGGAGAAAAATGGGGTGTAGAAGCTTAGAAAAAGGCTAGAAATCAAGTGATAATCAATTCCAAAACATAGGGGGAGTGAACGCCAATTTTATGTATATACATTGCTTGCTTGTATCTTGATTTCAGGACTTATATTGTCATCATAAAAAAGGGGGAGATTGTAGAAGCAAATGACTTTGGTGTTTTGATGATGATCATGATGATTAGATGCAAATGATGCAAATGAGCTTTTCAAGTTTAAATTCAAGACAACGATTCAAGAATACAAGCCACAACATCAAGATGATCACTAGTATTTTAGGAAGGGAATTCCTAATTGATATAGCAAAAGGTTTGGCCAAGTAATTTAAGTTAAAAAGTGTTTTTCAAGAGATTTACTCTCTGGTAATCGATTACCAGAGGATGTAATCGATTACCAGTGGCCAAAAATAATTTACAACAGCTACTAAATATTTGAATTCAAAATTTAGATTGTGTAATTGATTACACAATATTGGTAATCGATTACCAGCAGTTAATAAACGTTTTAATTCAAATTTTAAAAGCTGTAATCGATTACACAAATCCTATAATCGATTACCAGACAAGATTTTCAGAAAAATATTTCTAAGAGTCACAACTTCTCAAATGGTTTTTACATGACCACCAATGGTCTATATATATGTGACTTAAAACACGAATTTGCTCAGAGTTTTTTAGAACAACAAGTGTTTATTCTCTCAAAGAGCAAAATCATTTTATCCTCTTAAGAATTCCTTGGCCAATACACTTGCAATTCATTAAGGAATCATTTGAGTGCTCAGATTGTAAAATCTATCTCTTTCAAGAGAGATTCATTCTTCTCTTCTTTCTAATTCTCTAAGGGATTAAGAGACTGAGGGTCTCTTGTTGTAAAAGAACTTTGAACACAAAGGAAGGATTGTCCTTGTGTGTTCAGAACTTGTAAAAGGATTTTACAAGATAGTGGAACTCTCAAGCGGGTTGCTTGGGGACTGGACATAGACACAAGGGTGTGGCCGAACCAGTATAAATCTGTGTTTGCACTTTCTCTTCCCTTAAACTCTTTTATTTATTATTGTTTTATATTTATATTCAGATTGTTTTATTTGAATCAATATTTAAGAAGTTCATTGTTAAGGGAATTTGTAACTTGAATAGAAAGTGAAATAGAATTTTAATTGGGGAAATAGTTTGTAATATCTTAATTCAACCCCCCCCCCCCCCCTCTTAAGATATCTGATGTGACACCCTCTACCCCGACATATAAGTAAATAAAATATATAAAAAAAATATCGGTAACCAAATTCACACGGGTAAAAGGTTCACATTCACTTCACTATTATCAATTAAAACTTATTAAAAAAAAATATATATTCGGCTCGAAACAAGGCCGTCAAAATTTACAAAAATATTTTGTTAAATAAGTGAGATAAAATAAAGTAGACTAACATTATGCAATTAATATAAACTTATGCCCCATTGTCACATCTTATCAGAGCATTGTGTCCCGACGTCCTTCAGCACAAAGTTCCTTTAAGCACTTCACCTAGCCATCTGCTCCCCCGAACACAAGGTTCAAGATCATCACAGGATCCAAACACAAACAACAAACCGGGAGTGAGTTATCACATTCCTAACTACTAGGGAGAAACAAAATAACATATAGTAGCCAAACACAATTTACTTAGCATATCTCACATTATTTCATCACTTTGTCATTCAAAATTCACTTTTCAATCATCAATCAAACCTTTCAATCATCAATCACAATACACAAGAATCACACACTCCGATCAAGACATAATAACACATCAATTTCATAATGAACAATTAACAAGCGCATGAGACAGTTATGCTAAGACTCAAGCCTATATGCAATGTGGTACCATGTCAGTGAAAAACCACCCTGGGGCACTTAGGAGTACATAACAAGACACACCACACAATGGGTTTGCCAGGTCACTCTCACTAAGTAAAATCATAGGGAGACCAGTCAGGGTCACGATGTTTTGCGAGAATGCTCCAACCATATGGGATCAACATAGGCTTAAAGGAGCACTCAAACCCGATGACCCCCAAGGCCTACACTCCGAAGAGTCCGTCAGGGCCTCTCCCTCCTGATTCAGGTCCAACCCCTAAAATCATTTTAGCACACAGACACTGCTAGTGAATTATACAATACCCACGACCTCACACTCGTGTCTTAAACACGTACAACATATTGCGCTACAATTTAACACTGGTTCCTAAATAGGAACCTACACTTTCTCTTTAACACTGGTTCCTAAATAGGAAACCTACACTTTCTCTTTAACACTACGCATTTACACTTTTCTCAAGATAACACTGGTCGGGTTATTGTACAATTCACAGCTTACAACACAAATAATGTCACATCAAGAATTAATCACACATTTATTCACAACCAAAACTCATTCACAATTTCACATCTCATAATGTCACAATCCACCATCACATGTTTTCACGTATCTCACAATTCAACACCTGTTCTACTTTACACTTTTACTCAATCTCAATAACAATATTATAATCTCAAGGCAACATATTATTCCACAATTCATCACATATTTCATTTATAAGCACTGCTCATGAATTATACAATACCACGACCTCACACTCATGTTTCAAACATGTTTAACACAATTGCGCTACAATTTAACACTGGTTCCTAACTAGGAACCTACACTTTCTCTTTAACACTGCGCATAAACACTGGTCAGGTTATTGTATAATTCATAGCTCACGATCTAATTAATGTAACATCAAGTGTTAAACACATTCACTTATTTACAATCGAATATCATGTCCACACTTTAACATCTCATAACATCACCTCAACCATCTCATAACATTCCTAATGATATTCATAAGGTACAACATACACATGTTCATCAAATTTAACCATAATATTCTCAAACTCCAACACTTAATAATTTTTGGAATCATACTGTAACACTCTACAATATTATTTACATAAATTATTAATATAAATAACAACCTCTATATATATATAAGCTAGCATACATCATATTGAATCACAAATTACAAAGTAAGCTTTCAATGCACAAATTCTAAATAATTATATGAACACTTTGGTCAATTTCAATTATGATATTAACTTTTTTAAAATATATATAAAAACCTAAATAGCAAGAAAAAGAGAAAATACAAAATCAATATCTCTCTCTAAATTTCTCCTTTATTTCATCAATTCATATTAATTAGAAAAAGTACTCGATTTATAGGGTTCACGCTCAACACAATAGCATATCAATTCCACAACAATTGGTCTGTCAAACATATATAATTCACTGTAGTAATTATAAGGATAAAATGAAAATTGCAAAAACACCCAAAAACTCATTCCAATTGATATCTCTAAGGATCTCTACACATGTTCTCACTAATTCCCAATTGTGAATAACTCATCCCTTACCTCTAAGCGGACTCACGTGTCTTCAGCCAGCGATAGCAGCATCTCTAGCGGTTCTCTGAGATTCCTCCAATTTTTTTCCTCTAGCTGCTCCGATAGAATTTCTAAACGTCAAAGAGACAGAGAAGGGATTGAAGCCTCCACCTGTACTGTCACCATGCGATTTATTTTTCTCCCTCCACAAATATTATCTCGCAAATCCCAACAGTGAAAGCGTGAAAAATTAAATTTCAAACAACATATCCAAATTTCATAATAATCCAACGGTTAACGAAACCGGGATGGTAGTTTTACCGAGACAGCTCTGAGTTTCTGCGGGAAAGGAAAATGCTACAATGCGAGGGGTATTTCTCTTAGCTCAGACATAATATCAAAATTCCCAACGGTGAGAATTCTCGTAATTGGGTTGCGAACGTGGTGCTCAAATTTCACGACGATCCAACGGTGAACGAGTCCGAGATCGTCGTTTTTCTGAGACAGATTAGGTGGCCTGCGGGAAAAAAAAAAGGGTTTTGGGAGAAGAGAGAAGAAACAACATTGTGAGGTAGAGGAGGCTGAGGAGACAGTCTGAAAACTGACCTAGCATGTTGTTATTTATAGCTAGGGGCATTTACGACCTATTTTTTACTCTATTTATTTATTTATTATTTTATAAAAACAAACTTTATTTTATTCTCTATCAAACAAATAAATAAAATACCCTTTTTATTTTCTCTCAAATCATTATTTTAATTAATAATTATATCTCCTTATTTATTTATTTATAAAATCTCGTCATTTATTTTAAACTCTATTTATTTATAAATAACAATCCTTTTTAATCTAGTTTACGAAAATTGGGATGTTACATCTGAGGCCACTTGCTAACACTGTGGATCCATCTACAGAAATCATGGTTCATTCTGTGTTATAGTGCAAACAGAATAACACATTACTAAAAATCATGCAACATTACTTATTACTACCCAGAAAAAATAAAATAGGTCAAATGAAGTATACAAGTTAGTGTTACCTTGATCAAGAGAACCCAGCAACACACACATGTTAGCAGAGCCTGTAGAATTGCAAACAAAAACCTTTTGTTAATTATCCGATGCCACTCTCAATTCGGGTCAAACCACTCACAAGGAAACTTAGCATAAACGAATTTGACCTACGTACCTCGCGGAGAAAGCTTTGACCTTTGAGCAGCGACGAGTGTTTCAGCACCCTAGTAGCAACAGTGTATGTAGGGTTTTCTTCGACCCAGGACAATGTGGGTTCTGTGGGGTTCCAGCGACAACAATATGGGTTTTCCGGCACTGTAGGGGGTTTTGTGGGTTCCAGCGAGGACAATGTGGGTTTTCCGGCAGTGTAGGGGGTTCTGTGGCTTCGACCGACGACAATGTGGGTGTCGAGGGAGCGGTTTCCGACAGATTTAAGGCGGGAGGAGAAAAAGGAGCGATTTCAGGCAGGAGGATGACAAAGAGAAGAGGGAGGGCAAGGTTTTCCAGCACGCGGCTTATGAAATCTCAATTTTTTTTTAACTTATAAACATAACAACATCGATTTTTAATGGATAACCGATGTTAACTGAATATAGTTAACATCGGTTTTTACAAAACCGATGTTAACATCAAATACATTACATCGGTTTTTTAACAAACCAATGTTAAAATCAACTCCTTAACATCGGCTTCCTCAAAACCGATGTTAACTCTATGAACTTAACATCGGTTTTGCCCAAACCGATGTTACCATATTCATCTTAACATCATGTTAACATCGGTTTTTCTAAAACCGATGTTAAGTAACTCCATTTAATTACAAAAATGTCACTGCGCTTTCGTTAACATCGGTTTTAGCTATAACCGATGTTAATTGGACGATGTAGAAAACTTTTTTTTTAGTAGTGTCTATCTATCTATCTATCTATATCTCTCTCTCTCCCTCTATATATATATAGATGATGCTTATATCTACATATTATCATATACTTTTATGTATAAGTTATCTATATTTATAATTTCAAAAAATAAATAGTGCCTAAATCAAACATCTATAACTATATGATACCTATACCAACAATTTATCATATGTTTGTAGGTATATGAAGTTTATACCCAAACTTTTAATGACTATCACTAAAAAGTGTCCCTATGTTTTTCGTGGCTAGCTTCCTATACAACAAACAACCTACAATCAAAATCCCATGCATGCACCTTCTTCGGTTATAGCAAAACCCAAAGTGCCTATCTTTGTTATGATCTACAATCCGGTAAAGTCCATATACATCTAGACTTATTTTTGTTGAAAATATTTTCCCATTCTCCACAAAACCAAACTCTTCACCATCCGAAACAGCACCCCTTCAAAATTCAAATTTAATTCCACAACCTTTATCTACTACTCACCAACCAACTTCCTTATCCAATACAATTGCCGAAACAAACAGAAACAACATATCCAATCCACCCACAAATCCTGAAATTACCTCACCAACACAAACTCACTCTTAATTTAAACTCAAACTCCAATACAACCTTGCCCACGTCTCCCTCCAAATCCCCCCCATCTAGTACTTGCAACTTGGACACCTCGCTCCTCACAGAAGTTCTGGTTTCCACTTCCACTCATTCCATGGTAACAAGGTCCAAAAATGCTATTGTTAAACGCAAGCAGGTTGACTCGCTCATATTCTTGGCCCCTGAACCTAGTTAACCATCTTGCCTCTCGAAGGCTCTCAAACACCAAGAGTGGAAATCTGCCATGTCTGAATAGTTCAATGCCTTCATTGCTACTAGCACATGGACTCTCGTCCCAAAGCAAGAACACTCCAACATCACTGGGAACAAGTGGGTTTATTGAATAAAAAGGAACACCGATGGTGCAGTCACTCGCTTCTAAGCACGTTTGATAGCCAAAGGCTTCCATCAACGCCCTAGTATCGACTATCACAATACTTTCAATATTTAATTCTTATAATATCAACAAGATGTGTATGCATTGAGAAATAAGAAAAACGTATAATTATAAAATAAAAATCCAGGAATAATAACAAGTGTTTTATTCTCTTAACAGGTAAACATGGATATGTCTATCATGTACTCAATGATCAGATACAAGGGGAACCAAATGCAATTCATTTTTCCTCCCAATAGCTAGTCCGAAGTGTTCATCCATATTCATTTCCTCAGGTTTCATCTTGTTTGGGAGTTCCCAGTTGAAGTGATAGAGTAATAGAGCTAGTGGAAGCATAATGCTAGCTAAACCCAATGTCATGCCTGGGCATATTCTTCTTCCTCCCCCAAAAGGGAGATAGTTAAAGTTATTCCCTTTGAAATCGATAGAACTATCCTCGAACCTTTCTGGGACAAACCTCTCGGCATCAGTCCAATATTTGGGATCTTTACAAATTGCATATGCATTTACCATGACTTTTGTTTTGGTAGGTATTTCATAGCCATCAATGATGGTTGGTTGAGAACATTCTCTAGGGAGTAATAAAGGAGTAGGTGGGTGTACCCTAAATGTCTCTTTGATCACCAACTTTAAATAAGTAAGTTGCTCTAGATCACTTTCATGAATTATTTCCTTTTCTCTAAAAGTTTGTCTCAATTCAGCTTGTGCTTTCTCCCTTACTCTTGGATTTCGCATCATTTCTGCCATAGCCCACTCTAGTGTTGATGCTGAAGTATCGGTTCCAGCAGCAAATATGTCCTAGTAAAAAAATAAAATATTTTTATATGAAGTTTGGTAAAATGAAAGGAGAAATTATATGTATATAACAAAATTGGACAACTTTTTGAATAGAAAAGGAGATAAGAAGAAAAAGGAGAAAAATATATGATAAAGTAATTAATACAAATGAGAGGATTAAAGAGATTAATGCTATAAAAATAGATGTTAGTGTGAAAAAAAACATGCTTTAAAAACTGGAATATCAGTGTCGGAAAGAAACGGAACATGACAAGTGGTGAGTGACAACTGCAAGGCCTAAAACAAATTTCCTTTTTAAATAAACACTTAATTATCAATTTCAGTTGTTAGAATATATTTTGTATTTCTATTTTTATTAGCAAAAATATAGTTTTAATTATATTAATTCCTCAACTGAGAACTTTGGAAGAAGATCGTATAATATTGTAGATCTTCATTTATTTTAAGGAAATATAAATAAAAGAGAATTATATTTGACTAAAAATACTTTTCAAAAAAGTGTATATGAAAATTTATAGACTTGCATGTAACTATTGTTTTTATTGAAAAATAGTTTTTAAAAATTAAAATTATTCAAATCTTATTTTATATTAACTATGTTAAAAGATAATTGAATGATTTTGTTTGTCATTATATATATTCATATTAAAATTTTGGAAATAATTAATTATAGAACTTTGATTTATAATTTTGTAGTTGATAAAAAAACTTAATATTTGAAAATTTATTCTAAATTAATCTTTAAAGCTCAACTTACCAATATCAAAGCTTTGATGTTGTTAGTTGTCATTTCAATGTCCATAGTGTCATCTTGTTGGATTTTGAGAAGAAGATCAATAAAATCTTGGTCCTCTACTTCGGCTCCATCTTCTTTTGCAATTTTCTTCTTTTCTTGATGCTCTCTTATGATGTTTTCTAAGACCTTGTCCACCTGCTTGTGTAACTTCTTCAATTTGGCCATCTTTCCAGTTATGAAATATAAAAATGGAATTGAAGGAAACACGTCAGCAAGGTCAAATCCTCCCCCGGATTCTACGATTTTTCGGATCAAAGACACAACAAACTCATCTTGCTCCTTGTATATGCCACCAAATGCTACCCTGGAAATAGAGGCACATATCAATGAGAAAATTTGACTGGTGAGATTGATTGGGGAACCTGCTGCTTCGCGAATGGAGTTGATAAACTTTGCTGCCTCGTCTTCTCTTATGGAAGCAAAAGACTGAACTCTTTTGGCGCTCAGAAGCTCCGTGGCACACATTTTCCTCATTTGTCTCCAGTGATCACCATATGGAGCAAAAGCAATGCCCAATCCCCCATAGGATATCATTTGACCAAAAACAAGATGGGGTCTCTGAAGAAAAGAAACATCATGTGTTTTCACTATTTCCTTGGCCATCTTTGGGGAGGATGCAACCACTGCTGAAATTTCACCAAGTTGGAGGTGCATGAGGGGTCCATATTTTTTGGCAAGATCTCTGAGAGCATGGTGTGGAAGTGAACCTGCTTCTGCTAGTTGATGTAGATTCCCTATGATGGGTAGTTTCTTTGGTCCTGGTGGGAGTTTGTGAGAGACGACACTACTTTTGTAACATTTTGCAAGCCAATGCAATAGAAAGAACAAGGCAATAACCAAGAAGTAGGTTTGAGCTTCCATGGTTTTCTAGTCTTTAGAGTTAGCTCTCTCAAGTACTGAGTACCGTATCCAGAAGCTCTCAAGTATGTTTGTATTGTTTGCCTAGGGATGGTTCCTATTTATAGAATCTTGAATCTGCACAGTCAACAATTTATTTATTTGTGTATGGCAGATGTATTTTTCCGGCGTTGAACGACATGTTTTCAATTGTTGATGACTGTTGAATAATATAGATTGCCGTTTAATTGTTAGTTATTTTCAACGAACATTTATGAGAGAAAAAAAAAGTATTGACAATATAAAAAATTTATAAGGTCATTTATTATAGGATAAATTTATTGACTTTGATAATTAGTTAAAAGTCATACAGAAACTAAGTTTTAATTAGTTAACAATATAAAATCTTTTATACTGTATAACTAAGTTAAATGAATTTGTAGCTAACTATGACAAACATGTAATAGAGATCTAATAATAGATTTACTATGTTCATTCTTTTAACAAAATAAGAAACACAAATTAAAACTCAAACTATAAAAGAATTAAACTAAAAGTTAATATATTAATAAAGAATATAAATATATGGATGTTTGAATCTAAAATAATAATACTTTTTGTTGATACGAAAAGATAGGGATAGAGCTACAACATTTTCTTTGAAGGGTCAAATACAAATTTAAATTACTATTCTAAAATTAATATATTAAATTTAACCAACAACTAAAAAAATCATAATAAGTAACTATATACCACAAATAAAATTTATATAAATTAAACAAAAGATATAAGACTATAGTACTGCAACAAAAGAAATAGATTTAGTTTTTAAATTCATAATAGCAATTCTAATGATACGAAGTCAACATTATATTTAGATGTCATGTTTAAAGTTTAAAACATATAATTGACGTTCAATTTTTAAAGTAAAAATTAATTTTTAATTTGGTAATAATAAGAAAATTGCATTTTCTACTTCAAACAATGAAATGTATATTTTTTTATTTTGTTAAGGAACATTTAGAAAAACATTACTAGAGGCCTTAAAAATTATTGAACATGATAGTTGTATATTTTTTGGGGAGGTGTATCCATCTTTAGTGGTGAAAGAGATAAAAGAAGAGAGAAAAAATAATCAGATCTAATAGAAGATGTCATGAGAAAAAAAGATAGACATAGAAAGCAAAAAAAAAAAAAAATAGAGAAAAATTTGTAAAAAAATTATATAAAATCATTATTAAAGATGATATATACAGTAGTATATATTTTTTTTTGGAGATGACCTTAAATATACTCGTGCGTTTATAATATTATTTGAGGTGTTTGATAATGATTTTTTTTTTCCACTGGGAAGGTATATGATAATGATAACATTATTAAATGGAATGAAAAATTTGACATGTCTTTTTGAGATTTATAAAAATTGGGTTATTCGTTTAATATAACAGAAAATATCATTTTAATTAAATTATGCATCTATTATTAATGCAAAAATATTTATATTTTGAATATTTGTATATTTCGTAATATTTATACAGGATTTTTATTATTATTTTGTTCTATTTATATTTTATAACTATTATATATTTTTTAATATTTATTGTTATTTTATTATAAAATTATTACTATTAATTTATAACTATTACAGCTCAATTGGTGCAGTAATAGTAAATATTCTCGTCATGCATTATTTGGTATCGCAAGAACCTTGACTTGGAAGCTATAATTACGTTGCAGACTAAGTCAAAACAGAAATAGTCGTTGCACTATGATCGGGGTTGCAGACTAATTCAAAATAGATATTGTACGTTGCACAGCTCTGATTGCGGTTGCACACCAGCCAAGTCAATGTAGAAATTGCCATCTTCAATCCAATAAGAGAAAACTTAAAAAAAAAATCTCACTTTGATAAATAAAATTCATGGTATGCTTATTTATAATAACACTTATAAAAAAATAATAGTAATTATTCAGAATTAGAAAATATATATATATATATATTTGATAGAAAATCTTTAGTAACTATATTTTTTTAATCTAATCAGTAAATTTTTTTAAAAAAGAGTATCAAACTTAAGTTTTGAAACACTTATTTTATTTTCAGAACATGAACAAATTAAAATTAACTATGAAGAAGAAAAAAAACAAATAATAAAAATATTATTTGATGCAAATTAGAACTATGAAGAAAATAAACTAGAGAAATTCTAGTGGCACCTACTCTCTTTCAAAGATTACTTTTTATATGATATGATTGGTTAGAGTTTATTAAAAATTATTAATTTTAGTATGTTAATTTTGATTTTCATTTAATATAAATTAGTAGAGTGAATTATTAACTGAGAAATAAAATCTATAAAAATGTTGATCTCTAAAAAATTAAAATCAATCATATAAAGAGTCTTAGAAAGAATTTTTTTTTCAATATGTTTAATTCTTTGAACTTAATAACTTCCATTTTACTTTCATGTGACGGATAATCCTGTATAATGTAAAATAAAAGAGATAAATATGTTACTCTCTTTTTTTCTCAAAAAAAAAACAGATAAATGAACATTGAAAAGGTCAAATACATATATACATGGAGAGAAATTATTAAAGAAGTCAAATACTGTCCAACCTGATACTTTATTAAAAAATGTTAATGACATTCTATCTGAGACTCTTCTATAAAAGATGATCAAGTATTTTCATGAGGTGACGTGTTCAATAATTCCTTCGGCAATCACAAACTATAAATTACAGAATTTGGTTCGAGCATCTACGACTCTTTCTTCAAACTTACTGAAGTGCATTGAGGGTTTTTTTCCCTAGTGTTTTTTTATCGTTATGTTAGTCGTCAGAGAAGTATCATTAGGTCCTATGCCAACCCTCTAACATGCATGCAGTTTATATCTTCAAGCTTTCATTAGGCACTCTCTTATTGAATGGTGTGCCACAATAACATCAACATCGATTTGATGATTGCATGCTCCCTTTTCTGATCTTATAGGCACGTTACAGGGACGAAATCATTATTTAAATATTTAAGTGCCCAAAGATTTTGATTTTAAGAGCAAAATAAAATAAAAAAAATACTGAATCATGTGGAGTTTATTGAACTTCATATGCCCGAGTAGAGTGTCATGCATGTTAATTTAAACTGAATCAAACTAAACTGTACCTTTCACATTAGTAATGTAATTAGTAAGACTAGAAGCATCTTAATGAGGTGGCAGAATTTAATTAATTATTTAGAAACATCCTAATGAGGTGGCAGAATTTAATTAATTATTTGATTTCAATATTTTTCATACTAATTTCTTCTCCTTTATCCCTTAGAGTCAGGGCCGATCCTCAGCCTCATTTTTGGAGGTGCGACCACATCTGGTCCATAAATTAAAGGGGCCCGAAAAAATTTAAAAAATATATATAGTCATTTAGTAATTTTTCTATGTTAGTTTATCTTTATATTGAAATTATTATTTTATTCTATATCTCTATTTTACTCAAAGATGTGGAGCTTATTGAACTTCATATGCCCGATCAGAGTGTCATACATGTTAATTTAAACTCAATCAAAGTGTATATTTCACATTAGTAATGCAATTAGTAAGACTAGAAACATCTTAATGAGGTGGCAGAATTTAATTAATTAATTAATTAATTATTTGTTGTAAATATTTTTCATCCTAAATTTCTTCTCCTTTATCACTTGGAGGCAGGGCCGATCATGAGCCTCATTTGGAGCTGAGACCACATCGGGTATAAATTAAAGGGGCCTGAATTTTTATTTTTATTTTTATAAAAAAACATAGTCATTTAGTAATAATTTTTCTGTTAGTTTATCTTTATATTGAAATTATTATTTTATTTTATATCTCTATTTTATTCAAAGATGTGGAGCTTATTGAACTTCACTTGCCCGACTAGAGTGTCATGCATGTTAATTTAAACTGAATGAACCTGTATCTTTCACATTAGTAATGGAATTAGTAAGACTAGAAACATCTTAATGAGGTGGCAGAATTTAATTAATTATTTAGAAACATCCTAATGAGGTGGCAGAATTTAATTAATTATTTGATTTCAATATTTTTCATCCTAATTTCTTCTCCTTTATCCCTTAGAGTCAGGGCCGATCCGATCCTTAGTCTCATTTGGAGGTGGGAGTTGCTACGTGCACCCAGCAAAATTGCTAGGGCACCCAACAAAATTATTGGGACACCCAACAAACAGTGAATGGGCAATTATGCCTCTACGAGAAGGTTATTTTCGGAAGACCTTTTTTTCCGGAAAACTTCCGAAAGACCCTTTTCCGAAAAATTTCCAGAAGACACTTCTTCCGGAAGAAGAAGGTGGACTTCTGGATGAACTCCAGAAAACGTTCCGGAAGAAGTGTCTTCTGAAAGTTTTCCGAAAAAAGGGTCTTCCGAAATATTTCATTCTTCTTCCGGAAGAAGGTTGTTCCGGAAATTTTTTTTTGGTTTTTTTTAAAATGTTATATTTTCCTAATTATTTGATTTTAATAAATAAATTAAGTTATAAAATAAATAATATTATTATACATAAATTATTATTAGTGAACATAATTATGACTAATATTTGAAATTCCTTTTTTACGCGCACGTAAATGTAAATAATAATTTGTCTGACAATTTAGTATAATTTAAATCATAAAAATTAATTAATTCGTATATTTTATAAAAAAATAATTATAATTTGTATTACAAAACTTAATATATAATGAAAAAATAATTATAATTTTATAGCAACGTGAAGTAAAATAAATTTCATTTTATAATAATAACTAAAAATAAAATAATATTTAATGTATATGTAATGACAATTTTGTCCCTGGTTGTTTTCTTTAAATTTAGTGCGCTTTCACCTTCATCCCCATCTTCTTGCTATTGTTATCCTTTTCCGTAAAAAAGCTTTTCTGGTGGTCCCGTGAAGTAGAAGTTCTGTAACAAGCGATTTGGTGGTCCCGTGAAGCAGATGTTCTGTGTTTGAAGTTGTTTTAGTCGTTGTTGTTCGTATTTCGTCGGAGGTACGCATTTATCGGTTTTTCTATGCGTTTTCTGGGTAGTTGTTTAGAGAAGATGAACAGTAAAAAACTATTTCCGAAATAACTTTTTACTGCAGAAGGAAGTAGTTCCGGAATGAAAATGTTGAATTTCTGGAAGAACTTCTTCTGGAAGTTACTATGCTCAATTCCGGAAGAAGTGGTTCCGGAAGTCACTTCCGGAGCCACTTCTTCCGGAATTGAGCATAGTAACTTCCGGAAGAAGTTCTTCCGGAAATTCAGTTTATTAACAAATTTTTTTAATTCTGCTTTAATATATATATATATATATATATATATATATATATATATATATATATATAAATATTATCATTTATAATATCTGTATTGTGGATATAATTGGTTTAATTAGGTATAATGATTTTGGTATAATATTAAATGATTTAGGTAACATAATTGTATTTTGTTGTAGTAAAAAAATGTTTTATTAGTTGTTAATATGTTTGTTAGTTAATATGTAGTCAATTTGTGGATGTGGTTATATCATAATTTGAATATACTTGTGTATGATGCATATGTCCTGTTAATATGTTTGTTAGTTAATATATAGTAAATTTTTTGATGTGGTTATATGATAATTTGAATGTACTTGTGTATGATGCATATGTCCTTAAGATGGACGAAGATCAATGGAGGTATGACTATGCAATGTCACAAGAAGTTCATATGAATTATGATTATGATAATGAAGAAGAATGTGGGGTGAATGAACCACATGTCGATTGTTCAAATGCTTTTAATACGTCTCAGGTAATCATAGATAATTTGAGTCACTTGGTTGAATTGATGTTTTGTAAAAAAATTAATATGTTTGGGTTGCGTTGTAGGTATTCGGTACTCGAGATGATGTTTTGCAATGGGCTTGAACAGTTGCCCATGAAAATGGATTTGTTGCAGTGATTATGAGGTCTGACACAGATACCGGTAGCAGAGGAAGAAGTTCATTTGTCTTAATTGGGTGTGAAAGGAGTGGTACGTACAAGTGTAGGAATAAAGAATTCGTTAGAAAAGACACTGGGAGTAGGAAATGTAGTTGTCCCTTCAGGCTTCGTGGGAAACCAGTGCATGGAGGGGAAGGTTGGATGGTGAAGTTGATCTGTGGGATTCACAATCATGAATTGGCCAAGTCCTTAGTTGGACATCCATACGTTGGGCGATTGACTAAGGATGAAAAGAAAATTATTTTTGATATGACAAAGTCGATGGTGAAACCAAAAAACATCTTGCTAACGTTGAAGGAACACAATGCCAACAGTTGCACCACGACAAAGCAAATTTACAATGCAAGAAGTGCATATCGTTCTTGAATAAGAGGAGCTGATACCGAAATGCAGCATCTGATGAAGCTTCTCGAACGTGATCAATACATTCATTGGCATAGATTGAAGGATAAAGTTGTGGTGCGTGATCTATTTTGGTGTCACCCAGATGCAGTAAAGTTATGCAATGCATGTCATCTAGTGTTTTTTATAGACAGTACCTACAAAACAAGCAGGTACAGACTCCCACTACTTGACTTTGTTGGAGTGACACCAACGGCGATGACATTCTCTGCTGGGTTTGCATATCTAGAGGCTGAGCGTGTTAATAATATTGTATGGGCTTTGGAACGATTTCGAGGCCTATTTTTAAGAAACGATTGCCTCCCTGTTGTTATTGTCACTCACAGAGACCTAGCACTGATGAATGCAGTGAAAGCTGTGTTCCCCGAGTGTACAAATTTGTTGTGCAGGTTTCATATCGATAAGAATGTGAAGCCAAAGTGCAAATCTTAAATCGGTGAAAAAAATGCGTGGGACTATGTAATGGATAACTGGGGTACTTTGGTTGATTGTCCGTCCGAACACCAGTTCCATGAGTCACTTCAGAAGTTTCAAGTTGCTTGTTCGCCTTGGCCGATGTTCATTGATTATGTTAACGACACATGGATTATCCCCCACAAGGAAAAATTTATTACAGCATGGACGAATAAGGCCATGCACCTAGGCAACACAACAACAAACAGGTATTAAGAACTGATTTTATTTGTTAGTAAGGATTAGTAATAAATGGTATTTAATTGTTGTATATCATGTTTGTTGTGTATTTTGAATGTAAGGTTGAATCAGCTCATTGGGCTCTTAAAAGAGTACTACAAAATAGCGTTGGAGACCTATGTAGTGTTTGGGATGCCATGAACAACATGATCACGCTGCAACACGTCGAAATTAAAGCATCCTTTGAAACCAGTACGCATGTGGTTGGGCATGTATATAAAAAAACCTTATACAAGAGGCTTCTTGGGATGGTTTCAAGGGACGCTTTAAATCAGATTGCTTCTGAGGTTGACCGTCTACGTTATCTCGGCAACAATCCCTCTTCTTGTGGTTATGTGATGAGAAGCATGCACGGTCTTCCTTGTGCATGTGAGCTTTCTATGCTGGTAGCATCCCATTGGAGTCAGTCCATATTTTCTGGAGGAGACTTTGCTTTTCAGACCAAGGGTTATGTGAGACGGAAGTCAGCATCAAGGAAGAGATAGAGACCATATCTAAAAGGTTTGATGAACTTGATGTGTCTGGCAAAGTAAATCTGAGGATTAAACTTTGAGAAATTGCATACCCTGATCATAACTCTATGTGCCCTCCTCCGTCAAAGGTCAACACTAAAGGTGCACCGAAGAAACCGATGAAAAGAAGTCAAAGATCCACAAAGCGTGATCCGTCTTACTGGAAGTATGTTGATGCTTTTCATTCTGTTCAAAGCAGCAACTCTCCAGTCAAACATAGTGCATCATGTTCTGAACCGCCTCAGCCAACAAGGATCATCCCGATGTTGGATCAATTTGCGCCATTCATTCAAGGTTTCATTCGTGACATTGTGGATGTGAAAGCGGACGGTAACTGTGGATATCGGTCCATTGCCGCTTTATTAGGTATGGGGGAAGATTCATGGCCGTTAGTGCATAATGAATTGATTAAAGAACTTGGCAGGTGGTCGCATGAGTACATGAACCTTTTCGGTGGCACAGAGAGATTTGAACAATTAAAGTTGTCCCTACTTGTTGATGGGTTTTCAAAGGTATGTTTTTAGGTTAATTTTTTTTAATAACAAACTTTAAATTACTTACATGTGTATGTTTGGTTGATTCAGGTTAGTGTGGAAAAGTGGATGGATATAACGGAGATGGGATATGTGATTGCATCACGGTATAACGTAATCCTTGTATTGTTGTCCCGACAACAAAGCATGACATTTTTTCCTCTTAGAAGTCAACCACCACCTGATTCTTCTGGGCACCGCATGATATGTGTCGGTCACGTGTTTGGAAATCATTTTGTTCAGGTACATTGAATATAGTTAGTATAACAATTATGCAATGACTTCGCTGGTTCATTTGACATGGTCACCGCATGATATAATCTTTGTTCATGTACAACAGGTTTATTTGAAAGACCATTGTCCTTTACCACCTCCAGCGTTGTTGTGGTCAAGCAATTGTTATTCTCAGGCAAAGCAGTGGACAACTCCATATATTAGTAGAATGCAGCAATACACAAGCTTGATGTCATTCAAAAGACACTATGTCGACCTAAATGAAGACTAAACATGCATTGTTTATGTAATTGTATTCATTATGCGATATAATTTGTTGTAACCCATTACTAACCAATTAATATTATTAAGTACTCGTTTGGTTAAGCAAAAAAATTGTTGGTCCAACAAAAATCATTTATGCATGTAGCATACATCATTGTCATAATTGACAACACATAATGACATGCATGCTATTAAAGTTTGAGCGCGACAACACATTGACTGACTTGACTACACATTCTAAAGGAAACATAAACACCAACCATGTTCACGCGTGTCTATTTTTTTGTAAACAAAGTGAAGCAATCGCTTGGTCACAACCATCTATATATATAGCAGACACGGCTAATAAATCACATATTATCTTGCTTTCACATAGTCTCCCAATTCATACACAAAGTATGGCATTTTTAGGAGAAACTAGCAGTCAGACGATTGTCAACTCAAGGTTGGCTTTCATTTTTCCAAATGGATCAATTATTCACAATGATACTGGCGTTTACTTCCAAACTTCAACTTCAGTGCCCATTCGAGTACCAAACAACTATGATTTTGCAAGCCTAAAAACCAGAATACACAATACCCTTCAGCTATCCGACAAACAATTTTTGGATGAAATTCACTACCGGAAGCCATTCACTGATACAGGTAACCAAATTCGCTTTCAGTGTATGAAATTGATAAATGATGACGATGTCAACACAATGTTAATGTGTAATGATCAATTTTCTTGTGTTGGTCCGATTGAGTTATTATGCACCGTTGGAAGAACACCAGATGGAATAATAAACTTACTTCAATGCACTATGCCCCATACTCATGACGCAATCCTGTATTACAACGGGAAATGGACACATGCCACCGCAGAAATAATTTGTTGGATGCGCGTTCACAGTGAAAAAATCCTAAGAAATTTCAAATTCCTTCAACATGTACCATCAATGAACTGAAGAATTTAATAAAGCAAGTTGCACCTAAAGGGATCCCCCTCTTGGAATTCACGAATCACAAACGGTAAGACGATTGTTTTTCCGCCAACCAGCTCGCTTTGAGTATTCAGATACGCTTATAAAATATGAAATAAATGAGCTGAGGACCAACGAAGAACTGCTGAAGGTGTTAGTACAATCTAGCTACTGGAAAAAATATGGACTAATAGAAATTTTAGTTGTCTTTACTAAATATGTTGTGAAAATCGAAGACGAGGTCACTAGGACATCGCTAAACAACTGAATGCAATGTTTATTTTTTTGCTTTTTCGTTGATGTAACCTTTATCTGTTTACGGCGTGTTTAAATCCCATAATAAAGTTCAATGTGTTGTTTCAATGGTCCAAAGATAATTTATTTTAAGTGTTAGAAGGGTCGGATTCCTATTTTTTTGGATTTTTTGGCTTTGTTTTTAGGAGTTATTTGACGGAACTGGGGAATGGGAATAATTTTTTTGGGTTATTTGACATCGAAACATGAGAAATAGCGGCCCTCCATTGTCTTACGGCACTCGCACACCCACGGAAATAAATTCCCAAACATTGGTACTTGAACATGAAAAAGGGACCATTTCCTATTTTTTTGGATTTTCTGGCTTTGTTTTTAGGTGTTATTTGATGGAACCGGGGAACGGGAATAATTTTTTTGGGGCTCTTTGACGTCCAAACATGAGAAATAGGCGGACCCTCCATTATCTTACGGCACTCGCAGACCCACGGAAAAAAATCTCAAACATGGGTACTTGAACATGAAAAAGGGTCTCTTTCCTATTTTTTTGG
>NC_016089.4:16580053-16580969 GCF_000004515.6 Glycine max
CTCTCAGCTGGTCACCTGCCTAGGTCGGTATAATGAATGGGTGAGATATGCGGAAAAACCACTCCATGTAATCCGCAAATACCTGCCCAGGCACTAGACAAAGCTCACCCGCAGGTAGTACGTGCTCCGCAAAATGCATCCACCTGTCATCTATATCATTGTGTGACAATCGAGCACTAACAAGCGGCGGAGGGATGCTCTGGATGTAACCAAACTGTCGTACCACCCTCTCCGGTCGAGCTGTGACCAACATAGGACCCCATCTCAGCTGACCCTGGAATGATGAAATCAGCTCAAAGGCCCTAACCCCCCAATGCTCCGTGTACGGCAACCAGGACACATCTGTGACGGTCAAAGCATCACAATGTGCCCTGTAAGGTGCTCCTGTGATTCCCTTCATGTGCGCCTTTGACGTCAACCACCGGGAAGCACGTGGGGACGTCTCCTGGTATGTATCATCTGTCACGCACTGGTGCACACTAGGGAAGTGCTCATAGATCCAACACTACACAAAAAATGAGGTTAACATAACATAAAAACATGTTTAAATCATAATTGAACGTAACATATTAAAAAACACAAAATTTACCTGTAATAGAGTCAGGTACCCCGCAAGCTGTCGTGTGGTGGTCCTAGAAGCCTCATCTAACTGGTCATACATATGAACCAACGCGACAACTCCCCAAGCATAACCACCACTCTGAGCGAGGTCACGAAAAGCGTCTAGGTGAACCAGGTGCACCAGATAAGCACGAGCTGCTACAATCCACCGCCGGGCCTGACATCTCATCTCATAAATGTCTCGAACCCATCCTAGTCGTACATATACCCCACGTGTCAGTGTTGTCTCGGCTATAGCCTCCTCGGCAGACACCTCAAGCAACTCTGTCAGCAAAAGGGATCCTCCATCATAGAA